>NC_083624.1:17447625-17722239 GCF_963584025.1 Labrus mixtus
TCCAAAAATGTGGTTATTGTGCAAGTGCCAAGATAGTCCAAGGATAAATCTCTTTCTCAAATAACATGACTAGGAAGAATAAATGAAACATCCTCTTTATTCTTGCCTCGACATTCGTTTTTCTAGCAGTTGGATTTTTCTAAATTGGCCTGAAAAATATGTAAAGGATGATGTCTAGGATATACTGAAGACAAAATCACTTTTTGTTTATAGTTCCTTCCCCTTCCCTTTCTTAAAATGGTTAACCTTTTTGTTTGTGTTGTTAATGTCGTGGGCAGGGTCCATTAGACTTAAAGGTTAGACCAGTAATGTCAGACATTGAATACCCATACAAGGACCTGCACAAATTAAGGGTAGCAGAACATAACAGAGGCTAGAGGATTTGACCACAAGGCAACAATAACTTGTTAAGAAACATTTTCAGTCGGCTCCAGTAGCTGATCGGATCCCGGCAGAGGATTTTAATGTTAGCCTGCAGGTTAGCGCTATTGCTACTGATTGAATACGCATGCATTGATGTGATTGAATGGCATCTGCAGAGGGTTCATTCACTCTGCCTTCTAAGGGCCCAGCCATTTCTTTGAGCAGGCCTGACTGTATAGAGTGAGTGGGAAATTCATGCACCAGCTGGAGTATAGGGCTGATGCAGCGAGTGACCAACCTCTGTACATGATGAGACAATCCTGACAGATCTTCCTCCAGTGAACTTTCACGGTCAACACTACAGAGAAGTTAACAGAAACACACCGAATCGACCTAATCTCCTTTACTGAGTAACAACTGGACTTGTTCATTGTAAATGGTAAATGGACTTGATCTGGTATAGCGCTTTTCTAGTCTTCTGACTTCTCAAAGCTCTTTTACACCGCAGGTCACACCTCCACATTCACACACAGATGGCTGTCTCAACAATCATGAATATGATACAGAAATCAAATCAGGAACAAAACAGAACGAAAACAAAACAAAAACATATAGTGAGACCATCAGAAGTAACTAATCCCATTCATACATACACCACCCACGAAGCAGTGGGAGCAATTCAGGGTTAAGTGTCTTGCCCAAGGACACGTTGGACATGTTGCTGCAGGAGCTGGGGATCAAACTCTCGACCTTCCGGTTGAGAGACAACCGACTCTACCAACTGAGCCACAGCCGCCCCTGTATCTCAGAGTCCATCGAGCTCTACTGCAGCCATAACCACGGTTACATTATCCCCAGCCCCCCTATGACTCACGAGACTCATCTATTATCAGGACTGGCCTGCTGCAAGTATCATTAATACCACAAAACGCTGACGTGTCCTTGAAAAGTGACAGCTCCCCTAAATTGTCCTTGTGCCTCCATGCATGAGACTAACTTCTCCCTCTCGTTTCCCCTTCCTCTCCTTCTCATTTTCTTCCCCAGTTCCCTACTTAACCACCTTTAATCATCATCCCCAATTTATATAACCCAATCATGAGGAATGATTGGACCAATAAGACATTACCATTACCAGGACTGAGGAAGTGTAGAAAGGGTCATGGTGAACAGTTAGCCTACCAGGAAGAGGTGGACGGCAACTGAGCTCTAACACGACCATTAGATCCTCATGTCAAGGAATACACTTCTCAAGGAATCCATGTAGACGAAAGGATAGGCTTCAGCTTTAATGGACTTCTTAGCCAAATCAAAGAAGTTAGCCTCAGAGGTATTGTTTCAGTGAAAAATTAGAAACTATAACAAAAAGACTAGCTTAAACATAGAAACAGTAGCATTTTCCTAAACAAATAAAAAATAGACTTTTACAAAAGTAATACTGCTCAATCATCACTCATGTAAGGTCCTCCATAAATGAGTGGTGGCAACTGTGTCTGCAGAGACCCAGTCCTCTGCCTGGATTTAGATGTTTTGGTTGACTGGCTGGGAGTAGATTTGTTTCCCCCAGCCAAAGACGACGCCATTGGCTGAGGCGAGTTTGGGAGTGGATTAACTCAACCACTGGATGGCCATTCAAACTGGTGGAAGTGGACGTAGCGGCAAAAGGGAGAAAATGTAATCATAGTGAGGTGGTTTCAAAACGAGGTTGAACCCTGGGTCTGCTTTCACACGCTTTCGGGCTGTTAAGAAGTCCAGTTGGCTTGCTTTCTGTTGGACAAGCAGTTGCCAAACACCTGGGGGTAGCTTGTGATAGCTTGCTAAATTATTGGCTTTACCATTGCAACAAATGCTATATTCTCAGGTAGCTTGCAGAAACAATAAACACACACGTCAAGTCTTGCAGTGGGCGTGTGCTTCTTGTGGTGATGAGCCCAGGAGGAGGGGGCAAATTTAGAAACAAGCTGAAAGAAATTAGTATTACCTTTTGTCTCAATACAGTCATATAATAGACCTAAAACTTGTTTCCTTTGGACCATTTAGTATCTATTTTTTTCCTGTCATCGTGCCATTTATTTTCAAAATGTGTTGTTTGCTTCTCATAATGGTTCAAGTAAGTGCTACGCAGGGACACATAGGGTTATAAATAACCTCCAGAACAGGCTGCACGGCAAAAACAAGAAAGGCTGCACCTTCATTTTTCACTGCCTCAAAGTAAAATCACGAGGACAAAGGCCTGTTCCTGTGAAAGTATCTCTTTATCTACTTATCCCCCTCCACCCATCTTCATTGTATTTAATGTACCTCAAGGGAAACCTGTAGGAGTCTGGATGCTATTGTTCTGCTTTCATATTATGCTGTTGCTTTTCTAAATGCATATCTTTGCTGTGTGGGAGTGATCAGAAGTCAACTTCTCTCAGTATTTATAATTTACCTGAGTCTTTGCTTGTTGCTCAGGGTGTTAGTGCGTGATGCACGTGTCTAAATGTCAGAGAAACATGTCAGTTTAGCAAGCAAATTGAAACTAATCCTCGTGCTTACAGTACACCCACCTGAATAGGGGGTTCATTTGATTGACAGAGTGAAAAAAAAACACATTGTTTACAACCCAAAAGGAGCAAATCATACTGTATGTCTTCTGGTTTAATAAAACAGTTCTTCTGTCATATATGTGTTTTTTAAATTATGCTTATTTGTTTTTCTTCAAGGGATTAAAAGACAAGATTGACATTAATTGTACGTCTCTGAATTAATACAATCCATTATGGCCAAATGAAGCTTTATCTTCACAGGCAGACGTCATTTTTCTTTCATCTTTATGGACACATTTAGACACACAGACCTTAAAACCATGCAGATCAGTCTCCTTATGTGATCATAGACCATATAACGAATGGACAGCAAAAACATACTGCCTAAAGTGAAGCCAAAAGATTCAGAGCACTCTGTTCTGACTATCTGCAGTTCATAAACCCCACCTCCTCCATGTAAGACGATAGGTCATTAGTCACGCTGATTTGAGTTATATTTAATTCTCAGAATTTTCTTCTTCATTTGGTATGTAATGCTATAAAAAGGTAATAAAACGACATGATTGACAGCTCAGGTGATGAGTGCGGCGCTGTGTGCACTGGAACATCAGAGTAGAGGAGGGAAGGCGAGAGGAAACGTGATAAGCACTAACACAAGAGTCATAGTCTGCTTCACACTGACGGGAGAATATGTTCTTCTGTGGACAGTGTCGACCTGAGGGGTCTTTGCAGTTTGAAAGATGAATATGTGTTTTTGTTAGCAGAAGTGATGCGATACCGCAACTCCTCCAGCTGATCCCACTCTGTCCCCAAATGCAGATTAAGTCAGCACTTGTCAGAAAAGTCTTTTAGCTTCATCTTTGTTGGAGAAGATTGAGGCACGTTGTTCATCTGTATGTACGGTCTATGTTCTGTAATCTATAGCTTATTGATCATGGACCGTTTCCCTGTGGGCTCTCTGGTTTAACCGTAAGCTTCTCCATGGAGCGTCATTGATGGGGATCAAAAATAAATCTTGTGATCAATAACAGATTCATCTTTTTTCTTCCTCTTTAATCTGTTGAATTTCTGATCTCAGTCAGCCTGTCGCTCTGAGCTCCTCAGCAGCTGACAGAACAGCTTCTTCTGAGGACACCGATGTTATAACGGAGGTCAAAGTTTGTGAGGATTGAATGAAAAATAAGAAAGCGATTCAGCTCTGATGTGAATTCCCAGTCGTATTTATTCCCTGACTGCAGAGGGTCACCACCCCGACTCTGCACATGAAGGGTAACAACAATTAAAAGAAAATAATGAAGAGAAATCTTTTGAATCTTAGAGTCAACAAAAATAACACCTGCTACAAAAAAACAACTTTGATGGTTATTTTACTTCAATCAGTGATTATTTATTCATGCAACCCAGAGCCCTCTTTTAATTACACCGACTCTGTAATTCTGTCTCTCTCTGGACATCACAATCGATCAATACACTCGATTATTCATCAGGTCAAGGAGAGCACAGAGCCTTATGGGAACATGTATTGTCAGAGATGCTGTGAGGGGGAATAAGTGGACATCTATGATAGTGTTAATTCATGCATGAATAAAAACAGGAACACAATGACACCAGTGATGTTGACACTTACATTCAGGGCTCATAGAGCAGATTTACATTAACAAGGTAAGCATAGATATCATCACAGTTTAAACGGTAACTCTAGAAGTTTTGTACTGCACCTCCACTGGAGTCATGAACTTGCAAGGAATGGAGTTATTATCAATTCTAAACAAGGATGACCTAATAAATCCTGACTTAACTTAAACACCAGAACCCACACCTCAATTTGTCCTCATACAACTGGCCATTTGATGTCATACAAAAGAATATGCAAAAAGGTAGTGCTTTATTGTACACATAGTTTAGAATGTTTCCTTCCTGGGTAGTGTAATTATTGGGACTGTCAAACGGTTATTATTATTTTTTCCAATCGTGATTATTCAAATCTTTTCATGGCGTGTTGTTTGACATTCCATTATTTAGCATGTCAAAGTTTTTGTCATGCTTTTATTTTGTAGTTTAAACGAAGTTTGCATTACTTCCTGTTAAAAACAAAATCATGAAAACTGTGCTTTTATTAGGAATGGATCACAAAGTGAATGGGAACATTAAAAAAAGTGAAGTATGTGATGTCATAAGGTGGACATTACATTTGACTCTTCTACTGGGCTTTCTGGGAGTTTTTCAAAGTAAAATGAGCAAATCAAAAGGTTGCGTTGTAGTTTATTTTCCATCACTCTGGCTTAAAATATAGACTATTTTACTTAATTCCTCCATTCCTCCATTATTTATTGTCTCCTTGGTTAAAGTCTTTTATGACATTATGACAACAAGTGACATCAGTCCCTCTACAAAACCTTTAAAAACCTTCAAACAGGCTCACTATTATGTGGATTTGATGCAGGGGGTCACTAGTAGCCTAGCGGTTAGTGTGTGCGCCCCATGTAGAGAAGCTTTAGTCCTCGGGAGCGGGCGGCCCGGGTTAGAATCCACCATGTGGCTTCTTTCTCGCATCTCATTCCCCTCTCTCTCTCTTTCTGTCCCCCATCTCTGACTCTATCCACTGTCCTGTCTCTTAATAAAGCCCTACAATAAATCTTTTAAACAGCCTTCACAGACTTCAAACTCCCCATATTGCAAATTATACTAGGGGGAAAGAAAACGATCGTAACGTGTTACAGACTTCATTGGACCCTCCCTCTCCTGTAAACACACATCTTTCAAAAGGCCCATGGCCCGAGACTGGAGCTCAAGCTTTGTGTTAAAAACAGTCTCTAACCCAAAGTTGACCCTGGTGATATAATCAGACTTAATCTCTCACACTTCACAAAACCGCTCCACGCACACTCACACACACACTTACACATACACACACACACACTGAGTACATTATACAACTGACTCCAGCCTGAGCGGTCGGATTGTAAACTGATCGCTGTGCGTAAACATCGATCGATGGGGTGCACCTTTAAGTATCATCGGCTTTCAATTTCAGTTTAGAGCCTGACCGTTGCAGCGAGATTATTCCATAACATTTTCAATAATCAATGAGTGGAAGGCATCTGTGGTTTAAAGCAGTAAAGCAGATGATAGAACAATAAAGAAAAACTCCCCTGATTGCTGCTAAGCAGTCCCTGGGCAATCGTACGGCTTAGCTGTGTGCTAACAGAAGCCATTTCCTGTAATCACCTCATCAGTCTTTGAAACAGCCTATAGCTTCCAAACCTGGGAGAAAACAGCTTTACGTAAAAAAATAACAGTGACTCACATTATTACAGAGAGACTTTAACAGGAGGAAGCACAGCTGGAGAGGGAGCTGCTTTCAGCTGCAGTTTACTGACTGAAGGTTTCACCCACAGTGTCTTTATTCTTGTACTCTGTACTGTACATGCTGTATGGCATTGAGTGGAAATGTTACACTACTCGTATTTTTAATTCATGGTGAGAAGAAATTTGAGTAACATGCAGGCGGTCTTAGAGTAAAGCAAAAATACATAAATGCAGGGATGGTGGTTCATGGGGCTCTTTGAACCCCCTAGTGGCCGTTCAGCCAAACATGTATGTATCTATTTGATATTCTTTATTGAAACATAGAACAAATGATTCAATTATACAGATTGCTGAATTGAAGTCAATACAATTGGATCAGGCTGCTACACACTTGACGATTTTCAAATCTTAACCAATTTTAATAATGTGGGAGACCACAGACACAAGGACACACTAGATGATTCAGCCAGAACATGAGAGCACACACCGGACGTTGGTAGTAACGACAAAAATGAGATCTTACAGACAAAGAATAAAATTTGAATACATAAGGATATACAATGAGAAAGCTAGTGAACAGCAGTGCTCCTGCAGCCAGGGAACAGGGGACTTCAATAAGATAAGATCCATTGCAGGGGGGCTGGAGCCGATCCCAGCTGTCATTGGGCGAGAGGGTTACACCCTGAACTGTGCGCCAGTCAATCACAGGGCTGACATATAGAGACAGACAACCAGCCACACTCACAGTCACACCTACAGATAATTTAGAGTCACCAGTTAACCTAACGAGCATGTCTTTGGACTGTGGGAGTGAACTGGCACCTCTATCCCATCCCAGATACACTTGCATGTAAGTGAGGGGCGTGGCTTTTGAGGGAGCACAGAGGGGAGGGGGGTGGGTGTGTAGGCGGAGCACTGAGGGAATGCTACTTTCAAATTTCATGCTAGTTTTCAAAAACTACCAACTCTGTCTTTCAAGTTCAAACAGCACCTATGAATAATTAGTGTTGAGAATCCCTTTTGCACAATGTAACATTTTAGTCTTTTGAGTTAAGTGAACTGCTGGTCCCACTCTGAACCCCCTCAGCTGAACACAAGCGATGAGAGCAGAATCTCAAAAAACAAACATCACAGAAGCGTTTTGTTATTTGGAGCGGCTCTTCACATTATACTTTATTGTCTATTTTGTTCTCTGGACATTCGAGCTACAGGAGGTGACATTTATTAGCTAGAACACATTCACTGGGAATGTACAGAGAAGGTCAGTGACAGACACAGACTTACGTTATTTTTAACATTAAAACTAGTATTTCTGACACTTCTCAGCCTCTACAATTCTCCTGCACACACAAACAAGTTCATTCAGTACTGTCATAGATGTGATTTTCAAAGAGGCAGAGGGTGTGGATTATAAGATGTTGTGTAAAATTAGAATGCTAATGCTGCCTTTGAGGTGTTTGATTAAGACCCCAGCCATCTTCATCACACAGCTGCTAATACCCTTATTCCTCACTGGCTCACAGAACACACACACACACACACACACACACACAAACACACACACACACACACACACACGCGGGTAACAAGCCCTCCGATAGAGGAGTCAGGCTATTTATAGAGCCGTGAAGTAACCCTCGTCTGGACTCTGACCTTGGACAGAGTGTGACAAATGAAAAGCAGCGTTTCAGCAGAAGCCCAGCCTTTTTATCAATGGCAGCAGGTCGGAGAGGGAGACAAAATAATGCCATCTGTACAGGCTTATTTTTGTTTACCCATGAAATGGCATTTTTCAGTGCCTGCTGAATCCCTGACAGCCACAGCCAAAGCTGTGCAGGGGTGTCAGGGCTTGACATCTGAAATTGACCCAGTGGTTAATAGGAAATGGCAAGCTAAGCTACATGTTGTCATCTTATTGTATTTAGCATTATCAGCCGTGCCCTCGAGGACGCCGCCGTCGGCCTCTGGTCAGTGTGAGGTAATTTTCAATTAGTCAGTGTCGCTTCCATATCGGTTTCAGATACACAAGGCTGGTGACTCACACAGCAGTGCAGAGGTATTACTGCATGCTAATATGAGTGCTGAGATTAATATCACAACAAAGCTATGACATTTATTGCACCTTTCATCAAAGAGATTCTCCTCAAAGAGCTAAAAATATAAGGAACTACGTTTTTTATTATAATATAATGTTGTGATCATAATAGTGTAAAAAGGATAAATAAATACATACATTAGAAAAAAACACTTTAAATGGAGAACATAAAACCCAGCCATCCATTATCTAGCTCACTTAACCCCTTCAGTGCTGCAGGTGGCTGGAGCCGATCCCAGCTGTTATTGTTGGCGAGGCGGGCTACAGGGACAGGTCGCTAGTCACTCAGACAACAAACATTCACACTCACACCTACAGGTTATTTACAGTCACCCATTAACCTGATAAGAATGTCTTTGGACTGTCGGAGAAAAAAAGAGAATCCATGCATGCACAGGGAGAACATGCAAAGTGCACATGTGCACGAGACAGAGGTTCCTGTTCAAACAGGGATTTGAACCTTGAATACGCACACACACACACCTGAAAATTCTCCTCTATGTACAGCAAGAAATCAGGACAATAAGAAAGGATACCAAAACAATAAAATAAATCCGGCTGTAATGATGAAACAATGAGCTCAGAAATGAGCGGATTAGTTCACATTATCTGTGCTAAATTTACCTACTGCTGCCCCGCATGATGTGTTGATGGATTGCAGGTTTAAGGGGGAAAACTTACATATAGTGCTTTCACACTAACTCCTGATATTTGCAGGAGGAGCTGTGTGTGTGAACGCAAACAGCCGAATTATTCTCTCAGACTTCACCTGGAGTTTGTCCTGTCAGCCTCTGAGTGAGCTGATGTGTGAACACAGCAGGATATTCTCTGGAGAATTCACCTCAAGCCGATGGGAGGGGGAGTTACGTTTACAGACTGTGACTGGAGTCAGTGTATGCTCGCAACCACTACGATCTCCGTGCAAGCAATTAAATGGCTGCATTACGTCGTCTGTTTGTCAGTATGTTCTTCTCCGCTCTTGTTGATAGAGTGATTTCATTGAACTACACATTTGATGTAAAGGCAAATATTCTCATCATAGGAGACTATCCAGAGCAGTCCTCCTGAATCTAGATATTTTCAGGAGTGCATATGTGAAAACGGCTATAAAGGTTGCCAATTACAATTCCAAAACAAAATTCCTGCAGTCCCTTCTGTCATTGTGAAGACTGCATTGTTGTAATTGTACTTCATGATACTGCACTGCTGAGTTAAACGTCCATCACTGTGATTAAGCTGCAGCACTAAAGCACGAAAGCACCTTTGCTTCTGTGTTTTTGCAGAGTGAAAATAATACACCTTGTTGTATTAGATAAACTGTAGACTTGCACGCCTTCCTCGGGGATATTTGCATGTAACCATCTCTCGCATATTAAAAAGTAATGTGAAGATGCAGCTCTGCATACCGAACACACACTCCCGAATCATCAGTCAGACTCAGTCTACCCGTGTGTTCAGAAGTACAGCAGAGAAATGGAAAAGTCAAGGGAAACGAGCCAACCTTTAAACAAACAGAGAGTTAGAGAGACAGATGGCAGAAGCTTTAGCTGCTCCGTACCTGTCTGGAGCTGATGTCAGGTAGTGATGTGTGGGGCACGGACGAGCCGGTGTTCTGTCAGGATGTGCTGCCAGGTGGAAAAATGCTACCATAGGACAAAACGATACCAGAGGCTATCAAGTAATGCTACTAGAACAAAATAACTGAATATTAATCTACGACTCACTCCATATGCATTATGGAGGGCAAGATTTGGTCCTCGATGATTTAAGGGAAGCATGTATCAATGTACGATTATCCCCTATAATGCCCCATTATAGAATCACTTTAAAACACCACTACTGGCTGCACTTAGACTTTAAGGAAACAGGAAGCAAAGTTTTTATAATCTGTCATGAAACCTCTATCAAATGATGCTCGCTTGCTGTACTGCACTGACCGTCATGGTAGCACATCTCGATTGGTAGCACTATTCGATAGAACACCGGCTCCAGCTTCGGAGCTGATTCTCTTTTATTTAATACTCAATAGAGCCACCAATCGGCACGCCTAGTCCTCGGTGCTATAACATGGACACTTTGGACATGTAGCTGCAGGAGCCGGGGATCAAACCCCCGACCCTCTGGCTGAGAGACGACTGACTCTACCAACTGAGCCGCAGCCACCAGTGATCATCAACTGGCGGCCTGCAGGCCACATAATGCCCCCCAAATTCTCATCCGGCCCCCAGAATATACGATCTCAGGTGATTAAACAATAAACATATAAAATCACTAGGCTGAAATAATCACATTAGGTTAACGGGAGAAATTACATTTCACCTCTGACACCAACTCGTGCACATCGGGCTTGACAGCTGTCCGTCTTATGTGCAGGTATATTTTAAATTCAGGCCAACGCGGTTTCTGTCTAGAAGAAAGCTGGCCCTTCAACAAATGTAGCTGATGACCCCCGCTGTATACTATAACCCCTGTTCACTGTGTGCTCGTCTTTCAGAACAGGCTAGGGTCAGTCCAGAAGGATTTTCAGACATTAATAATCAATTACATTGTTTGAATTTCGTCTAAAGGCTTTTTAATATTCTGTCCCGTATTAAGGTTTTCATATTCTAATGCCGGTCTCGCTGAAGTCTATGTAAAGAAAAAAGAGCAATGCCTGATTTTACAAGACAAACAAAGGGTGAGAGAGGGTTTAATGAGCTGTCTCCATCTGCTTTAGATCATTATAGAGGATAAAGCTGAGCTAAACCACCTACACTATGTGAAGGACATAGGACAATAAAGCTAATTCCATTAATCAGCCTTCATTTTGAATTTTCTGTGCACATTTAAATGGGATTTCATATCATTTACGCAGTGGGCGCCACAGCCTTTTGTCCGTCTCCTGCAGTCAAATCTCTGATTTAAATGCAATTATTCACAGTTGAATATATTCCTTTGCAATTACACCGCAGGCTGCGGAAAAGATTTTCGCCATTTCCTCCTCATTCAAAAACAAATTTTATTTATCTAGAGAGATAAAAAAAATAATAATAATGAACGGAGCGCCTGACATCAGCAGCAACAGCAGCTCATCGTCATGTAGCTGTGTGTGTCTGAGTGAAGACAGGAAATTGTCTCCGTGAGTGGTTGAAGAGAGACACAGTGTGTTTTTTTTTTTTATACCTATAAGGTGACATTGGTGGATTGAGCGGGCACTGAGCTATAAAATTACTAGTTGAGAGGGAATTAGTGGGAAGGGAGAGGTGGAGAGAAGAGGAAGCAGGTAAACGAGGGAACTCTGAGTGTTCCTGACCTTTTGAAAAGAACAGATTATTCTTCATCGCTTTCTAAAACAACCCCAGAGATCATTCACTGCTCTGGTCCAGATGTCTTCAGGAGGACATTGTTTGTTCTTTTCAAAAGGTACAAAGCACACAGTATGTACATAACCTTTGTAAAACTGATCCATATGAACAGAGTATGATTTAGAGTGATGATTTCTGACTTCCAGGGGGAACAAGTGTTGTTTGGTAAAAGCAAAGTGGGAACGCTGATAAATGAAGTCGATGCTGGAGTGCAAACACTGCAGTTCCTTCAGTGTCCACTTGAGGCTGCCTCCAAAAACTTGAATCCCCATTAAGTCCAATACTAAAATGTCACATATTGGAGCAGAAATGAAAGAAAATAAGTTAGTCTCTGTAGCTAATTTTAACCCATCGTTTTAGATTATATTAAGACTAAAAGTTAAGCACACATTTTCAGAATTAAGGGCGCGGCTGAGTTAAATGACCAGTAGGCATGTTGTAGCTGTTTGTCAGGAGGCTTAAGGCCCCCTCCTCCATTTTGCCAGTTTCGAGAATGACCAAAAGAAAGGTAGAGTCAGCATTTCCAATATGGTGACCGCCATCGTTTGGCTTCAAAATGCCTCTTCAGAAACCACCGGGTGACATCACTGAGACTGCATTCATGCTTCATACACTCAAAGGATAAAAACTGACCAATGTCCATGACATCCTCAGCAATTCTGAACACATCCATGCCCATAGATCGAGATCTGTTTAACCTACGAATGAGTCTGTTAGCCAATCAGGAAGCGTGGGACTGGATCTGTAAACATATCACACTACAAGAAAATCAAGGCCGATACTCAGATTGACTAAGGGCTGAATTGGGTGAAAATTGTCCTTGAACTCCTGAATTCTGAGCTTTATGCTCTCGATAAATAAAGGCGGTTGGTTAAACTTAAACATATTCTCCACCGCCTGTGCAGAGAAAGAAGAGAGCTAAATCAGCAGCAGCAGCAGCTTTATTTCTCTCATCAGTGTCCACACAGGATGTGTTCAGAAACAGTTGTGCATCTAGGTCACCTGAATTTTGGCTCTGACCCAACAAACAAGCTTTGTAGTCATTCATTAACAAATAGAAGGTGTTGATTGGTGAAAATACATAGTTTCAACATATATGAGACAAATGGCTAATAACGGCAGGTAACAAGCTGCAAGTTAAAAGAAAAATGGTGAAACATGATGAATCAAATCCCCGTCCAAAAGTGCAGCAACATCATGGTATTTAAAATGATATTGCATCATTTCAGGCCAGGTTTTAAATGGTTGGAAACCCTGTCTCAGCCTAACTTTCGGTCAACCCTAATGATAGGCTGAGAGCTGGAGATGAGGGGGGTTTTAAGCCTCTTGACGAATTGTTACATCGCGCCCACCTGTCAATCATGTCAGCTACACACTAACTATGGATAACAGGTATTGTTCATTAAATCAAAACAGAGTTGTTTCAAAAGAAATACACCCCCAGTGCACTGTGTGCCAGTGATGACAATAACTCGTCAGACCTATTTTGTTTTTTTGTACCAGGCTACAAACATGTTAATTTATGCTGCAAAATCTGCTTTTTGCCAGTCATGTGTATGTGACTTCCTGTGTTCCTGGAGCCAGCCTCAAGCGAACACTTGACAAACTGCATGATTCTAAACTGCATTGGCTTTATTTTTCAAGACCGGAGGTTGCAGCTTGGTTGGAACCCAGGAAGAATAGTTGAGGCTTACGTTGGTGCTTATAGGAATCCTGAACATTGAAATGAAACCAGAACACTTCAGTCCCTCACCTATACAGATTCTGTTGTCCTAATAGATATCTACAGTATGTATAGTGGTTAAAGCACAATTATTTATGTGTAACGCGATAAATGTCACATTTTGCAGCAGTGTGCCTCACTGATGTGTTTTCAGAGGATAGTAGAACTCAAAATCACAGAGGAATACAACACATCAGCCTTTGATAACCACACAATACCTGTTAGAAGCATCAATTCATCGCTGCTTTGAGTCTTTTAGGAGAGTTGTTGACAGCATGAAATATACGTCTTTTTTTTTTCAGCCTTGGAAAAAAAAATCCCTGTAAACTTTGTGCACAGAGATGTGATGTGAAAGGAGCCGACGACTCCTCTGAGCGACATCTCATGAAACATCAGCTTCAAAAACAAGTCAGCACAAAGTGTAACAGATGTGTTTGTCTGAGGAGCTGAGCTGTGAAAACAACAAGGTCGAAAAAAAGGCAAAAAAAATAAAAAAAGGCTCTGTGGCTTACTGTAGCTCACTATCAAGGTTAGTGCAGATTCCATAGGGACACGTGAGGATGAAGTGATGCAGAAAACTGCTGCACTGTTCCTTCAAACTGTTGATGAAAAAAAACAACCTATGATTTCTCATTATGTTAGTGAAGGTTAGGGGTGGTTCCAAAAATAAATAGGGTAGCAGTGTAAATAAAGGTCACAATATTCACCATTACGTAGTTGCTAATTAGCATGCTTATTAGCATGTTTATTAGCATGCTTATTAGCAGTGTACTGGCTGCTTATTAGTAGTTATTAAGCACTTATTAGTGCAGCCTGGCTGATAAAATGACCGGCTGATATTAACATGTCACTTGACTTGGTATCAGCTGATTGTATCTCCAATTCGTGCCGATACAACTAGGTTTATTCAATTTAAGTTAATTATTTATTTGTATATATTCCTAATTTTTAATTTCTAAGTAAAAATGTGTTAAACTGCACTTTCTTATTCTGGCCAATAAAGCTTTTTTACCAACTGTTAAAAAAAAAAAAAGAAGTACACTGTATATCTTTTTCACAAGTGTTTGATGACAGCATTTGATGCTATAAATATGTATGTATATATCTATCTATCTCTCAAGATCGACCGATATACAGTATTGTACATGGCCATAATCTATAGCTAATAGGTCATTATAAGAGTTTGACCTCCTGCTTATTGAAAGTAAGTTAGGCAGTCGTTGAACATGAATTATGATAAATATGCTTTGCTTACATTACTATGTCTCGTATAAGGTTGGAGTAAGCAAAAGCAAGATTTTACTGCATATCGACCTGAAGTGCTCATTCTTCCCTCCGACAGCCTCAGATTGTTATTCTAAGCGTCTGACAACATTACAGAGAGAATCCCCACAGCGGCAGACCTTTGATGCTCCCATTGAAACAAAAAAAAAAAAGCAAACATCAAAATTCAAGGCAACCAAACTCCATTCACAAAAACAGTGTTTTTACCATTATTAGATGTTGTGTTACTGTGAGTTACAGACGTACTGTGTCGAGTCCATTTTGTATAATTTAATACTCCAAAGTCACACAATTACACAAACGAACTGACCAATCGAGGCAGGATTAGAGAAGCACTCCTGCGTCCGGTGGAGTAAAATGATTGTTTTTTTGTCAATGGAGTCTGGTGTCTCTGAGGTGATCTGTATAACAGATATTTATTCTAACAGCATCTGACCTTTCAACAAAAACATCTATCTCCGTAGTGATAATTTCTTTAAGACTTAAAGACAATTCAATCAGAGTCAACTTTACTGTACAGATATGCTTACACACCGAGGAATTTGACTTCAGTGAACTGTTTACAAGGAAAGACCATGATCTAAAAACGCTTACATAGCGTTCAAATATGCAGTGAGTACAGTATGTTATTCTTCTTTTCCCTTGTCCTTGACTTAAACAACTTTCATACACAAGGGGAGGAGCCAACCGTCCCATCCAAGTAAACACAATGATTTACGGCTCTGACATCATCACAGCCAGCTGGACTCGCACGTCACACTCATTGTAGACACTCATGACTCAGAGAGACATTTACACAGGATGTACTGGACTTCTGCTGTATTTATGTGTAAAATATCATATATTCTTCCTCTGAGGAGATGTTGCTTGTTATACTTATATATCTTGACTTGTCTGTTGAACGGGGCTTATATTAAGTGAAATTAGACATTTTTGACAAGGATTTTGATTAATAAACATGGCAAGATTTCAGCCTTTTGCAGAACTCAATATAGACTTAAAGCAGTCGTATCATGTGATATGGTTGGATGATTTACTTTCTACAATGCAGTTCATGAGTTGTCTTACTTTTCTGAGGTCTGTAGGTAAAAACGCCTCGCTGATTGATTGTACAGTGTGTTGACGCGAGCGAGGAGCCTCAGCAGTACAGCACAGTCTGTGACAATGGGAAGGATTTTCAAATGAGATAGAGATAGCTTTATGGCTTTGGCAATATCTTCACATTCATGCCAATAAAGCTTCCTGAATTTAATTGAAAATAAATTTAGAACATGGAATATTATCTAACTATACTTATCTAACTTCTCTGGCTCCGGTATGTTAGGTACAAACAAGTTTTGTGTTTACATCTGGAGAACTCTCCACAGATCATGTAATACAGGTCTGTATCGTGTAAACATCCATGAGCGGCACAGTATAGGGAGTCCATAGATAAATGTGTTGGCCTATCCATCTATCTGTAGAGTGCTGTCAGTATCACTGGCCTTTCAGATGAGTCTTGATTATCTGCCCCGGAGAGTCAAATCGATCCTTCCTGGCCTCACTGCTCATAAAAAAAAAACCCTGAATGTGCTGAAAAACGTGTTTGCCAGGAATAACCCTGCACTTCATCTGAGCTGGAATGATGAACCGGTGGAGAGTAAAGGTCTGGCAGGAGCCACATCTTCAATATTAATGAGAAGAACATTCAGGGAATAAACTAAAAATAATCTCTGCAGTTCAATATTGGAAAAGAAATGTTCTATTGACATTGAGTAGATGGGGGGGAAAAACAGGTACATATAATTCCAACAGGTTTAGCAGAGTTAATTAACTCTTTTGAACTCCATGCTGAAGTGTTTGTGTGTGATGAACATCAGTGACAGGAATAGTACGTCATTAAAAAGACATTTTGTTCTATATCTTGCTGGTATTTCATTTAACAAATGTTAAATTTATATAGTGATTTTTAAACTTACTATTAAACCTACAAACTCTTCTAAGCCTCAAAGGAAATTGAATGATATTTTGTTAAAGCATATAGCCTGTCTAATGTTGCTGTAAACATGTTTAATTATGCTGTAAAAAAACGGCTTTTTTCGCCTGTTGTGTGTACGTGACTTCCAGTGTTCCTGGAGCCTCAAGTGGACACTCTAAGAACTGCAGGAGTTTACACTTCCGTATTGCCTTCATTTTGTCAGGACCTGAGGTTGCTGCTTGATTTTAAACCTGACTGCAGTGAAGGCATACCAGGGCAGTGCTCTCACAGTGACAGCCTCATCTCTGATAAAATTGTTTTTTTGTTTTTTTTTTAAGGGATTTTGAGAACCAACAGATTCCACAGCATCCTCATGTGCAGCTTTCTGTCTTCACCATGGTTTTTAATCCGTCTGACGCCACGCGCCCTAACCCACTGGCTCAGTTTTTGAAGCATAAGTGCAGCGGAGTGCAGCCACGAGCAGCTGGACTCCAGGGTTCACAAAAAAAAGATCACACGGGAATAAAAAGAACAATGTGCAGATTACAGGTTACTTTATGGTTTATCTGGTATTCACTCGTGCCTGTTTTGACATAATGTTGATTCATGTGCATTCCCTTGTCTGACTTCCTGTCTGGATTGATCTGCCCTGTTCAGCTTGATGCGTGGTGCTCCATTGAAAATAAAGTTTGCACGTATTTGGAGCAGAGCAGAGCGGAGTGGCGCTTATGGTCATACCCTGGACTCATGTTGGACCTGCATGTGCACAAGTGTTCAGTTTCTGAAAGAAACGTCATTCAGCTGTTTATTCTGTCTGTCATATGTATGTTTTGTAAAACTTTAGCCTTGCATGTAGATTGTTAGTATGACCAGGATTTGAGCTACTTTATCAAAGCCTCCTCAGTTAATCAAACTTAATCATCTCTCCTCCCTCGGAGTATCTCTGCGGTCGATCAACTTCCTTAAGTGAAGTAATCACTGGCCGCAATGCTCTGCTTCACAAGTTGTAAAAGAGCTGGTAGTCATGTGTATCGTCTGCAAAAGGAGGTGTTACGCATCAGCGGCAGTAAATGACATCATGAAGCAAAAGTTAGAAAAATCTCTGCTTCATTAGCTGGAACCAAAAAAACTCTTGTTGAACAGACCATGCAGTCACACTTTGTATTTTTTAAGAAAACATTAAGAGAAGATGAACACCTGCAGCAGAGAGTGTTCATATCTGGGGATGATTGTGGTTGGAATTTTTTTTTAATATTATTCAGGAGACACTTTTGTGTTTCATTGTACGGTGAGAACAGTCAGTACCCTGACTCAGCATTTCTACTTAGCAGCTTGGGCACACATAGGCCTTTCAATTAGAGCGCATGTTTCTGCTTGAGAAAGTTTCTCGAGGCAACTTCAAATTCACAAAACATTTTTAAAAAGTCAGAGACTGATAAGAGCAAGACGATTCAATGATGTCACTCCTGACTCCCATCTAATCAAGGTGCCAGAGCTGTGTTTTACCTGGACATAGATCAGTTTAGGAGACGTCCTGCTATCACACACACTCACACACATATGCAAGGTGGTTCTGGATGTTCCTTCTTTCTAATTCCTGTTATCTCAGGTTTGACTGCAGTCTCCCCCCTGCCTGTGTCACCCTGATGACTCAAACTTTGTAATTGGCTTTTAATCCCTTTGAGGACAGGACACGTGTCAGCGTTAGGTAATCCGGAGCACCAGTCGCCTCAGGATACAGAAAAAAAGGTTATTGCATGAACATCACAAGTGTGAATCATCATCATCATGTGCAGGAAATTTCAGAAGGGGAGCAGAGGTTGTGATCACTAGGAAGAAAAAATCTGAGCTTGTAAATTTGGTGGAAAAACAAAGTAAATACAAAAAGCATGACGTAAAAATAAAGCATCCCAGGTGTCTCTGGATGATGAGTAAGCACATATGTGCTACTTTCTTAACGCACGCCTCTAACAGTTTACTTAGTATGCAGGAAGTGAAGAGTGCAGTGCAGTGAACTTTTATTAAGATGACCTTAGAACACACTCAGACAAAGACACATCCTGAATTCTGATTGGCTGCTTTAGTTTTTCCTAAAACCCGTCTCATGAAATAAATGTTTGTTGTTCATGTCATTGTAAGTAAAATACTAAACCTTCTTCCTTATTACACTGACGGATTTTAAACTTAATGTATATAAGTATATATTTATAATTGTCTGAATGCCCCTTTAGTTTTGTGTCAGCCAACATGAAATGCAAAGCACTATAATTCATCGAGAGATGCATTTCCCCTTACCCCGACCCCAACTCTACAAACGCAGGATTGCACAAAGTATACACTAGTTTGAGTCCTGCAGTATCAGTGTCTCCAACATTGATTGTATATTAATAAGGAATGTGTCTAGGTCTCTTGACGGATGCTGACACGTTGTACTGGTGACATCATTTGGAGCCAAAACATATGCAAGGCTGGTGGAACCCTAAAATTGTAGCCACGCCCCTTCAGCTAACCAAAGCACAAATTCAAGTTACTGATGTGGCTGCACACAGCAGAATTAATTCTTGTGTCTGCTTGGAGCAGAGACTCATGGGTATGGAAAGTTAAACAAGGCCTTATAACGTTTTCTTTCGCCTTTCCTCCCCTACTCTGACAATCTGGAAAAGAACTCTGCAAGGAGGCGCCAGAGCTGTCAATCATGAAGTTACATCCACTCTTTTTCTGCATCATATATCTAATTAAGACTGATCTACTCAGGAAATATGAACACTCGGACTTAAATCAGCATATTAATAACTATCATGACTGACTAAATGTATTCGACGTGTATTTTAACTTCATAGATTGGCCCATGTCCTCTCTGTGAATATAGAGGAGGCGGGGTTTATCACCTATACTGCAGCCAGTCAGTAGAGGGCGCTCTAAGTATTTTGCCTTCCTTCCCAGGCGACTGTGGCTTCATCCTTCTTAATACACAGTCCATTGCTGGATTAATGTGCTCCTCGGATGGTCCCAGTTTCCCAGTTAGGAAGTTGTTCTTCCGACTTCAGTGTGTTCGAGTGCTTTCAGTTCTGAGAGTCAAAATATTGTAACAATAGCAACAAACATGGCAAGTCAAGCACCTAATTCTTTCCAGAGTTTCTGAGTTGTTGTTCCGACTTGAGCACATGTTCATGTACATCTTCAAACTCGTGCAGTCATTTTTCCAATGTGTCTGACACCACATGAATGCAGGGTGCGGTCCCAATTAACACCAATGCAACATAACTTCAGGCCCTGCTTTATTGTGTATTCACCAATGATCTCCAAACCAATTAAACTCTCATCCTCTTCATACTCACATAACTTCAAAAAACAGATAATTGTGGAAACTTAACACTACAGGCTGAAGCACAGCATTATATTGAAGAGCCTGGCCACAGATCATGCTGCTGTATTTTAAAAGAAGGACGTCGGTGCAGGCTAACACCTGGTGCAGCACTTTCTGCAAGAGGGGCAGAAAGAGAGAAAACATGGGATTAGCTGTCCGGAAACATGACTCACTCATGACGTTACTCCATGACAGCTGGATGTATCCTAACTATTTCACCATATCAACTAAAAACGGGCGACGGTGCAATTTCTTGTATTTTCTGCACAACTTGTCTCTGCTGTCTCCAAGTGTTCAGAATATCTGTTAGTGCAGGTCTAAGCATTTTGTCTCCTGGTCCAAATGTATATTGACAGAACTACAAAAAGCCTTTTACTTCACACTCTCATCTCTCAACTCAAAGCCATCTTCACCTTAACACCTCTTCTTCTCACTTCATTTAGTCTTCGCCATCAGCCTCTTCCTCCTGATCCTCTTCAAATCAATTGGTCATTTGCACCCTCATGCTGCTGCCTTTCCAACCTTTCCTTATTTTCCTCTTTTATCGTCTCTACTCCATTGCTGTCTTTTAATTGACCTCTTCCCTCTTTCTTCCAGTCCTTCTTTCTCTCCTTTACATCCCGTTTCATCTCTTTCTTTCTGAGTCCACTGCGGTGCATCGGCAGCAGTGTCCTGGACGTTTTCTCCATTAGTGTGAGTTACAGCTTCCCGGGCCGGAGGATCTCGGCCTGTGAAAGTGCTGCTCTTACTCACATAAGGCAGGTATCCATTTCTCCCGTCGCTTGCCTTTTGTCCCAAGCTCAGACAACAACAGTTCCATTAACAAAGCAGAGGATAACACTCTGTCAGGTGGTAAGTCTATACACCCCGCTGACCCACACAGAGTGTCTGCCGGCTGCAGGGTCTCGCAGAGGTCAGTCAGCTTTTATTATGTCTGTGGTTACAGGAGGCAGTGACACAGTGTGAGACCAGCCAATGTCAAATGAGTCGCTTTGTTCTTTCGCTTTCAGTGATACTAAAGAGGGACCGGACACAGTGTGTGTAGTGTCACTGCCAAGAGGGATCCAACACATTCTTACTCCCAACAGGGCAAATATAGCAACTTATTCAGCAGCCATTGATTCAAAATATGATCGTCAAAAATCTGTGCAGCTTCAGTTTTGCATCTGTAGGGATTCACAGTCAAGTTAAGGACAATAATGCAATGTTTGATTAGACTTTTAAAATGAAGTGATTGAGGAAGCATAAAGAAATAAGTAATGGCAAGTAAGGATAAAAACTAGTATGCATGTCCTGGCTTTTTCATCACCTAACCTGCCTCGTCTTTGGACTGTGGAAGAAAACCCCGAAAACCAACACAGACAGATGGAGCAGCAGTTGTCCCCAGTTTGACAAAAAAAACCTCACAGATTTCTTTGATTTAGTGGATAACCACATAGTTATAACCTGTTCTATCTGACACGTTTATTAGCTCTGATTAGTTTAAGCCTCCAGAGTAATGTTGTTGCACGTCGATAGATAACTTCCCATCAGAAATTAAGAAACTAGCGTCAAGGCTAATTAGCATTCTCAAATCACTGTGGCAGACGAGCCATCAAGGTTATAATAAGAAAACTGATGGTTGAGATTATTTCTAATATGATGTCTAACAATGTTAAACTGTAATAAGTCATAATCATTCCTTAAAAAAAAAACTATTGCTGCTCAACCAAATTTTTGCAATACTATAAGCGAATGCAATAAGTGGTTTTAAAGTAATATAAATGCAAGCATAGCATTCACATCTTTTGCCAGGGACTGTAGGGTTTAATCTTCAACCACATTTTTGAATCTCTTTGATTCATGGCTTTGATGTAGCCACGTTTTAAACATATGAATCTATCTGTTTGATGACTGCATGTCTGTCTCATTCTGTCTCAAACTGTCACAAATCATTCCAGTATGACTGCTGAACCAAGTTTTGGGTCGTTGTAATCACAAACTGGCCGTCAACAACCACTATGTTGAAAATAACCTTTCCTGTCGTGTATTTTTTATGGCAGCTTCGACTTCCAACTGCTGTGAACACTGGCGTCTGTGAGAAAGAAAAAAAAAAAGTTGGCCAGACAAAAAAAACTAGAGGTATAAATGTAGCAGGGGACGGTGCCTTGCAGATTTCACCAATGTTATTGTTTGGCAAGACGGACTAAACCACAAACAGAAAAAGGCTTTCAACACGACAACAATGGATTAACTGCACCAAGAGCAGACAGAGAGAACCGCGGTTCCTCCAGCATGCAGATACTTCAGCAGCCCATGGCTCAGCTCTCTCCTTCACCTATTATTTAAAGATGCCTCTGTGTTTCCTCCTCTTGTAATTCCCTCAGCATGGTCATGCAACTTTGATGAAGCGTAACCCCGTTAAGAGCCTGCCAAGGAGCTCTGTACACACACTGTGGGCTGACAGCGTCGGGACAGTAATAGCTCTGGCTCTGCTGAGGAAATGCTCTCACCCTCAACGCCTGAAAACGTGACGGCAGCATGCTGCACAAATCTTACGCAATAACTCGACATGGAGCCATCAAAAATTCACAGAGGCTTTTAGACTCTTTACAGTTTATGTACAGTTCTGTTTAGTTACAATCTCCTAATGATTTCACTTTGTATTCCTGCAACTCATGACATTTTGTCCAGACACAGTGCTTGTTTTTGCCACTGACAGGCAAAACTGTTTGATGATTATGTCATAATAGAAAGGGAAACAGCTTTTACATCCTTTACTTTATGGCCACCAAACTCCATTGAAAAAAAAAATTCCAAATTTTTTGACCTTTCACAACAAGGGAGATGCTGGTCTTCTGTTTCCGTGAGTGTTTAGTTTGTTTGTGATGTGTTGCTGTTTGAATCCAAGCTAACCCATGAAAACATCAACATCTCTCAACAACACAACCAACATGTGCATGAGTAAAGGCAGTAGAGAAGGTGTTCCCATGTTGTGGGAGTCAAAATGACTGTGTCTGTGGAGTCTGGTGGTTTTGAAGGTAAAGATACAACAGCTGTTTCTGGCTTGAAAAGGTGCATCTAATTATTTATTAAAAAAGTGTATTTCTGAAGCAATCCTTTCTGTAATATTGTCTAACAAATACAATACAAATGTGAGCCTGTTAGTGGCAAAAGCAACAACTTTCATGGGAAATAACTTAACTCGGTGCATATGCCCAGGGATAATGCAGCCATTATAGCGTGTGTAATGGCTGCAGACTGAAGCAATCCACATGAGCCATGGCAAATCTTTGTGTACCTATTAGTTTGAGGGAATATAGGTAACACGATTGAAAGTAACACGGTTCAAAGCCCTAAAGAGCAACATGAATCTCAAGGTTTTCCTAATAAGCACTGCAGCTGTTCTGCTGTCAGCATTTGATTATAGAAAACATTAAGACACAAACGAGAGCGTCCAACAGACAACAAAGTATCAACACAACAGTCCTGATGTCTGCAGCAACAGAAGGCTCCATTAACAGCTCCCCGCTGCTGTGATCATACATTACAGCATCCCTACTAATTAAATCAGTGAACTCTACTCACACATAGAATCAACAACACGACTTTTAAACAGCCTCAGGGCCAACCGAGTGTAGTATCCACTGAGCTTTAAATATAGACCAGAGACTACTGAACGCTGTGAGCTATCATACTGCAACCACATCTCATGGGGCTCATATTTCAGGCACAGAAACTCAATTATGAGGGCCCAGGTTTTTGGATTTCTTAGAATAATAAGGCTACGGGGCAGAATTCAATTAAGAACACCAAGAATATATTTGGAAATCTCTCAGAGGGAGACCCACAGAGGAACAGAAGGGATTTGCAACATTCAGAGAAGGAGAGTAGAGGTTACATGTGCTAGAAGGTACAGAAGATTTTCAGAAGGGGAATTAATAATTGATGGGGATGGAGGCTCAGAGGTTTGGTGCAAACATAGGCCAATAGTTGTCAAGTTCTTTAAAAAGCCATTGCATTGAACCCATGTTGAGGTGCATTGAGCAGGAACATGCAAGTCCTGCAGTCTAATAGGGACCCTTAAGGTGCCCAGAGTGCAGTTCTAACGCCACAGTAAGTGAGTCTATGCAGGAAAATACGCACACACTGCCCTTTTCCGTCTCACAAAGTAATTTTCCACGACTGTTCCTGCTCGTTCAAGGTGTCAGGGCAGCTGAGGAGGCAGCGGCTGAATTACAATGCGCCCTGGCTGCTCATGCAGTCTCTCCCCTCTTCACTGACAGACACACAGAGCATGGAATGTGCCCACAGCGCTCAGGATTTCTGTGACCCAGACTTGACAGCTGACAATGAGCTCCACGCGCAGCTGACGACGGCTTGATTGTTTCAATATTTGGCATGTGCAGGACCAACTTGAATCGTCTCCTCACTATATAGACTCAGACTCCTCATCTGTGCAAAAAAACAAAAAAACTGCTGGAGACAAGGAGCCGAAAGCGAACTAATACGTTTTTACATATTTACTAACTGCACGTATGTGACGATAACTGACTCTCAGCTACCACATAAAAATTAGCTTTATGCTGATGGATGAATTGACCTTGCAGGAACAGGTCATTTCATAGAGTTTGGCGCAACGTGCATGGATAAAGTGGAAGAAACCTGCAAATAAAAAGAAAAGCCCACCTCATCCTGCTGCGGCTGATTCTGTCTCTGGTTCGGCTGCTCCTTGGTGGCTGTCATTATAAACTCCTCTTACGATCAAACTTGATTGAATCCGAAAGAATTAAAGCCAGTTCCCCGTTTTTTTGTTTCCCAGGGAAAGAAAAGTCAGGAGAAAGGAAAAGATGCGGTAGCAGTGGCGGAGGGCAAAAGCAGCTCCGTCTTGTCAGCTGCGGAATCTTAAACAGGACTGTGAGGAGGGACGGAGCCGTCACGATTGAGGATCTGCGAGGTTCTTGGACGAAGCGTCAGACGAGGAGCCAACGTGCTGTTCACATCAGCCTCGTGCAGGGAGGAGAGGGAGGAGAGTTTCGGACGCGCTCGTTACCGAACCGAGAGAGCCGAGGTGTTCGCACATTTTACCTCCCTGACACTTCTCCTACACGTCTACGTGAGGAAGTCTCTCCTCGGTCTGCTCTCAATGATGCTGGTATTTTGGAGGAAGGGGGGATATAGCTCAGAGAGGAGGAGGAAGAGGAGGAGGGGTATTCAAGTGGTCTTGTGATGATTTTTCGAAAGGGAGGGGGCTGGTCTTTCAGGATTTAAAGACAAATTCATGATGAGAGTCCAGAAAGAACTATTTTGCCTACAGATAATGCCTTTGCAGTCGTTTATTGCCACAGGGGGAAAGGTTTATTTTTCGCTGAAATCCTGCATCACACCCGGTCGCTGCGCCTGCAGCCGTGCAGGTACTGTCCATGGTGCTGAAAACCCCGCTGAACATTCATTTTTATCACCTCTGCTTTTTTATTTATCATGCATTAAATACAGACTATATATTGTTAGACATTTGGCTGCTTCTTGCTACCTAAAACTGTGTTATTTTGCTATAAAGAAGCTTTATTTGGGCCTTAAGCGATGAGCTTAAATGGTCAATAAAAGAGATTCAGCACAGCTCGCTGCGGGTTGTTAAATGCGTGCAGGGCAAAGATGCAATTGCATCGGTGTTTGGAGTGCTTAGCGGTGATATGACACCTGTGAACCCGACGTTATATCAAACTTACCGGCGGGCTTAGAGGGAAGCGATGCTTTCTGTGGTCAGAGGCTGAACTTTATGATGCTGGAGCCCTCACGATACACACAGACACTCGGAGCGAGAAGCTGGATATTAAGTCTCATATCTTTAATGTCTCTGCCAGACACAGATCGATGTTTTATATCTGTCTTTGACTTCTGCGGGGAAGGTTATTAAGGTTTGGAAGGATTGTGGGATGTAATAACTCACACATGCTAGACACTGAAAAAAAAAAACATGATAACAGACCAGTGGTGGAAAGTTACCGAGTACAATCATATTCTGCTTTTAAGAACAAATTTGAGAGACTTTCCGTTTACTCCAAGGCACTGTTACAGAATAATCAATTTAATTATAACTAGGGCTGTCAAACAATCATTTTCTAAATCACAATTAATCTATTTCAATGGGTAATCACATTTTTCGTTGCATGTGCCATTATTTTGCATTTCACAACAGTTTTTTGTCATGCTTTTATTTTGTATTATGTACTGTCTTAGGCTAAGAGTAATTGACTTCCTGTTTGGATACCAAACTGCTTTTATTTTGAAATAAAGTAAGGAACTTTGCTGGATCAAAGGTTAGGAGAACATGAAACTTGCTACAGATAGTAAAGTAAATGAAGACAGGCAAAGGGAACGGTACAGCGAAATGTTTGATGTCATAAGGTGGATGTTACTTTTAACCTTGAGCTGAGCTGTCTGAGAGTTTTTTAAAGTGAAATAAGACAAAATAGAAGGCAATGAATGTGATTTAAAATTCATCAACAGAGAACTACAAATCTAAAATCACTGACTGGAGCAATTCTAAGACATCCTTTATTAATCCTGAAAGGGGAAATTCAGTATTACACTGTGTATTTCAGCCTATGTGTGTGTGTCATGATCAACAACACACATGCACAAACAGGATCCTTTGAACATGCACTAATGGGGAGATGTCAGAGGGAGGGGGCTGCCCACAGCAAGCGCTCCTGAGCTGGTGTGGGGTTCGGTGCCTTTCTCAAGGGCACCTCGGCAGTGCTCAGGAAGTGGACTGGCACCTCTCCAGCTACCAAACCAATTTCCAGACTTGTTCTGTACCGGGACTTGAACCAGTGACCCCCCCCCCCCCCCCCCCCCAGTTCCCAACCCAAGTCCTTTCAGACTGAGCTACTGCCGCCCCAATTCTGGACCATGAACTTCCAACATTTAAACCAACTTTAATGCTAATTTACAAACACAATGTTTGAAAAACAACTTTAAAACAACCTTTAAAAGTTGTCACTCCTAGTGATCTACTGCCTACAAGATATTATCACCAGAATCTGATCTGAAACTCCTTCATATCGAGTGTCTGCTCGTAGCTGTCCCTGCCCCGACCTCACTGTTGTGGGTTACTGTCACTGATCTCAGACAGTTGTTTCTGACTATAGCAGGCTGCTGGTTTCATAAAAAAAAAGCTCTAAAACCTCCACTGTACAGCACCTGCTCAGCAGCAAACAGCAAAGACACAGCTGGAGACTGTTGAGTGTGAGTCAGCACAAATCACAAAGCAATGCAATTCAGTTTGAAGCTTATTTCATGGCTCTAACTCACAGAGGCTTTAAGGGAGGCAGGTTACAACAGAGCAAGAGAGTCTGCTGGCTCTGTGGTCTGGCTGTTGGGGTGGTTACACAAACACAGGAGGTTCATCCAGGAAGCAGCAGATAGAGTCCAGTTCAGGGCTTAAGTTTTCTATAGTTTCTTAAATGACCTTGTTTCATTACAAGACAGTCTCAGACCAAACATCCCCTCAAAACACGCACTGCTCAACATAAAGCAGCCATCCGCAATCACAACATGGACTCTGCAATAGCAAGACATTACAGACAAGCAAACCCTGGGCTGCTGCATCTATCTGGTTTTGGGGCATTGAAAAGGTCTAACCCTGCCGGAGAGGGGGAGACATTGTTGACAAACCACTGAGAAGAGAGGCCTTTGGATTTATACCCCCAACACAGTTGAACCATATGGACTAAGTTGTTTTTTTTTATGTTGTTTCCAGTCCTTTCTGCTATGTCTCTATAGAGAAATGGCTGTCGTCTTGTACATATTGTATAAACTGGAGGCCTATTGTAAATATGAACCCACTTTGGGGGTAATGTTACATTAGAGGGCTACACATGAGTGATGTCACAGTATTGGCTAACTGTCTGCTTACCTTTCTTATCGAAATGAGAGATGACTCTCTGTGAGTAGGAGCGTATGTTGGTTTTTCAAATCCTTACCTGTACCGTCCTTTGCACCTCAACACATGTACCATAAGTGATTCATCTGCTTCAGTACTTTCTTTGGATTCTTCCTGTGTGAAGATATCCTTTGGAGTATTTTTGCCATCTTATAGGTCCTTCTCTGAGAGCACCGACCTCCCGCTGTGGAGGGGCTGAAGCACAAGAGTCTTCCTTCTACAAAAGTAAACAATAGTTTGGTGCAATCTAACTGCAGTGGCTTTTATTTTTTGGTTTAGGCACAAATACTGATTGGTTTGTGTTGTGAAAAGATCATGGTTCTCTTAAAAAAAAAAAAAAACTCCAAATTAACTTGTTTAAAGTTAAGTTTTAGGACAGCTGAAGAGAGTAAGGATTTATTGTGAGGAGGGAGTAGGGGTATGACATGCAGCAAAAGGGCCGAGGTCAATTTTGAACCCACGGCCCCTACAATGAGGACTAAAGCCTCTGTACATGGGGCACTCGACATAACCGCTAGGCTATCAGACACCCCTAAATGTACTTTATTTAACATGTGATTTGAACAGCATCTGCTCTCTGAAAGTTCCTCAACAGCTCTTAAAAAAGAACATACATTTAATCAATTCATTTTAAAAAAACATGCTGAGTGTCAAGAGAAAACAACTGTGACATTCTTGTCAATGCTCATGTTTCTTAATATTCGTAATTTGTCACTAACACACAAACTGCCTTGAGGCTGAGTTGGGTGAACATATGGAGCATTTTGCAGCTAGAGAGGTTGATCATTTTCCCATGAGATGGTAGAGATGAAAAAACGCTAACAAAGAGTGAATCATTCACTTAAATTTAACAGAAGAGCAAACTCAAACCTCTGAATGAGTCATTGTTTTGCCCTTAAAAGGCAGGGTTTTTAATTTTCTCCAGAGCCACTTTTTAAGATTTTGGTAGAAATTGTCTTTAGGTCCTGACAGAAATGAATAACTCATGTGCTCTGAAAAAGAAACAAAGAAAATCCTTCATCTGTAGCAGTTGTAAGCCTGTAAAAACTTCAACCAATGTCTGCCGCGAGGTACCAATCTGATGAACCAATCACGTCTCCCTGTCTCCCTGCTCACTCTCTACCTCTTGCGTGCACTAGCCCACTCTCAAAGGGAGTCACTGATGACGGAGTTTATACTGCGAGTTTACTTACCGCTGAATGAGACATGAGACCATGCAGTTTCTACAAAATGCAAGAGATGAGCTGAGGTCCACTTCTGGAGTAACCTGCCTTTAGTCTGAAATAGCAGCTGTTTGCTAAGAAGATAGCAATGCCATCTTAAACTATAGCAGTGATTTTACGTCATTTTAACTCAGATGAGAATTATATCTCGACTCTAAAGTTACTGCTACATATTAAGAAATATTGATTTTGTTCTATAAAATAGTCATTGCTTGTTGTCACTCCTTTAATAAGGTGTTCCAGGAGTGTCTTCTTTTCCCTTATGCATTGGATTGTGGGAAAATAGACCCCCTTAAGAGAGCTCTCAAAAATGAGCTCTTGTTTTATTTGCATTCTGGTTGTTTTGAGCGTCTTTATTTTGGCATGAATCCAGCGTGATCACTGCTCAAACCTGTTCTCAGTGACTGTGCAGTGTGGATTTGGGATGGTGCTTTTGTTTGCAGAGCGAACTCAAAGCAAACAAAGCTAAAACAGCAAAGAACAGAGCAGTTTATCATATTCCAGTCAGTACAAGGACTGCCCTCACTGGAAGCTTGCCCTCCTCCTGGGACTCTCCTCCACATCCTGTTTGAGCATTCAGCTCAGACCTGAAGCAAATGAGTGTTTGAAGTCAGCTCCATTTTACTGATTACACTTCAAACCAGAGCCCATAACAAACTCTGAATGCTCAGGGGAGAATTCAAATGAATTAACAAACCAAGTAAAATAAAATAAAGGATAATTATTCTCAATTTAATGGTCTGCCTGCTCCACGTTCATGTCAATGTGGTCAGGGTAAGTATTTTAGTGTCAAAATATAGCTCTTGAAAGGGACACATTTTTCCAAAAGATGTTCCCTTATTTGGTGTTTTTATGGTGGAATTGGCGAGCGCTGTTGTGCACGTCGTTCTGATGACAGCCACAGCATATGATTCACAATATGTTCATAAAATCGTTCAGTTTCCCCCTCGTCATGCCGTGCATGGAAGCATCTCGGCTCAATTTTCTTTCACCTGTCAGTCATCTGGAGAGTCTTATGAGATCACATTAAACAGGAGAGGAGCAGAATATTGCGTGTTGAGATACGCGCCCGCTTGTATTATAATAAAAATACATATTGATCTGTGTGCTCCATCTTGTAGACGGGAGTAATCAATCCACAACAAGAAGGAAGCGGTTCCACATCAGCCTATAGGCACATACAGGGCTGATGTTACTGAGGTACTGTTGAGAAGCAGAGTTAACTGTTTGAGAGATACTTTCCTCTGACAGAAACACAAAGTCTGAGATGTTGTCGGATACTCAGATATTTCAGAATCAGAAATACTTTATTCCAAGGAGAACATTAAGAATATGAAGACATGTCGAATAGATATAAGACATTTCAATAAAAACAAAAGTTCAATGAGAATCAAAAAACAATATGTACAAAAAGTGCTGAGAACTGCACTGAGATGCCTCCCAGTGTCTCACAGGTCGGGTCTGGATCCACTTCAGAAAATGGAACAAAACAAAACAAAACATGAAAATGAAAATATTTATTTAATCATGATTTGATGCATTTGAAGCAATCCCTCACTGTCGTGGTCCCTAACCTGACAGGGCCGGTGTTTGTTTTTTTTCCTCATTTAATACAAGGGGTATGTACGTGTGGAAGAAGCCTACTGGTGTTCAGGTTATGTGTTTGCAAAGTTCTGTGTCCTCACAAAAGGCTCACATTCAGAAACATGTCATATAAGTTGCACTTAAGTTGGGGTTGGTGTGGCTCAGTTGGTCTGATGTCTGATGTGTCCTTGGGCAAGACACCTAACCCCAAGCTGCTCCCGCTGCTTTGTCGCTACACAAGCTGAAGTCCATCTGTCATTTACTTATCAGAAATAAGAGTGACAGATTTATAAAAAAAAAATAAAAAAAAAATGTACAGCCTGGGGTTAATAAAGTTTTTCTGATTCTGATATAAGATGTTCAGAGCAAAAGCTTCAGCCGTCCTAAGGCTTATCTTGGTAACCTGAACCGTTCTTTTGGCCTGCTCTCAGTGAAACAGTCCAAATAAAAGCAAACAGTCCCTTGTGCGTGACACTCAAAGAAGGATTGGATGACTGAGGATGAGAGCACGTTTGGCATTCATATGATTATGCACAAAAAAACCTGTTAAAAAATTTGCAACATGGCCAAAATCATGGATGATATTTCTCAGGCAGCCACCTTATAATGTTTGAGCTTTAAGTTTGGAGATCCCCTTACAGGTTTGCCATCCATCATAACCCCAAAAACCAATTGACATGGTCTGAACTTTGGACTTCTTTTAGCCTCTGTGGATCCGGGGCAGTTGCTCTCCCAATAAAAAACATGAAACTGAGCATTTGCTCTTCAGAAAGCAGGACTTGGACCCTCTCCACTTTCCGCTCCACTTTGACAACACAGAGTAAATCCCCTGTCAAATATTTCACAGAATTGGGAGAAATGCCAGCCGCAGACCTTCATATTGGCACAGAGGGCAGACTAAACATCTCTCTCACACAAAACACTGACGCTCAAATATTGACATCTTGTATTTGACCTGCTCTACCTTCGGAATGTCAGAGACGTGAAATTATTGTAAAGCAAACATGCCGTGAAACAAATGTACAAGCAGCACTGCACACGGGTCATCCCTGAAGGTCGACTGAAGTGTGAGCTCTGACAAAGAATGAGAAACTGAATGGAAAAAAAAGCCCTTTCATTCTTTGTGGGTGTGTTGAGTGCTTTAGCAAAGCTCACATTAGCATAAATCCCTCTTAACCTTTGCTTGTGTGCACCACTTTCTGAGACTAATGGCGTTTGGTGATTTGGAGGAGGGAGTGATTCACACATTGGATCTGTTTGGGTGATGAATAGACTGAAGACCTTCCGTGGATTGTTTCATCTAAAGGTAAAGGTTGGATCTACATTGGTTGGCTTCCATAAGCATCTTCGAAACGCTATCTGTCTGTGATGATACACGATATGTTTCCCTTCATGACGAGACCACATTAGTTCTACTTGCTATATAAAACATCTGGTTTCAAAGACCTGCATCATTTCCACTTCTTTAAAAGTAATTAATTTATCTAAAAACGCCTGAAAACTTGTGTTATTAGAAGGGCTGTCAACGCTAACGCATTCATCGCAGTACTATGAAAGTCCAAAGTTAATGGTAAATGGATTTGAGCTTGTATTTTTATTTTCTAGTCCGCTGACTACTCAAAGCACTTTTACGCTGCTGGTCACACCTGAGGAAAGCAAACATGGCTCTGAGGCAATGCAGCCCTGTTTTCACCAAATATGGCAACAAGTATTTAAATAAGATGGATGCATGCAAGAGTCTAACAAAGGCTCATTTAGGAGTCTCCCATTGTGATCTCAGTTTATGTTTCAAAACGTTTATTTTACCAAGTTTCTCTTGGAAGACTTGGAGACAAATTTATGGATGATAAATGTAAACGTCTCTGAGGGGTCATATGCTCGTAGAAATTAGCCAATACTGCCAATGTTCTACTCCAACCCAAGCCATCACTGTAGCTTCGTCAAACTCAGCAAATGGCCGATGCAGACTTCAACCCAACTGACCACCACTAAAGCCTCGGCTTCCAAGTGTAAAGAAACTGGTGAAAAATATGGAAGTGTCCCTCTAGAACCACTTGTAACCACCGTCCTGCCCGCTTACATCGCTGCAACACCTGTTGGTTTGACCTGATAACTGGTTTCATATCTGGCAAACTGAGGGGCGCCCAAAAAGGCCGTTTGGGGGTGACTTAAAACCGCCTACCTTCTCTGGTCCAAACAAATCCAGAGCATTCAGGACCAGAATCTAAAGTTAGAAGGAGGACATACTGGCTGCTGCATTGTTGTCAGAGAAGCCAGCACTTCAACATAGCATGTTTCCTTAATGTCTGATCATATAGTAAGCTCACTTTATCATTTTATTCAGAAGATATCTTACTGATTGGACCTTTAATATTTTGCCTTTGTACATGTAGGTTAGCTACATACTGAATACCATGTCATGAAGTTGTATTCTAAAGTTTTTTGCAAACCTTCATCCCTTGAAACCTTCAGAACAAACGTAAAAAATAGATATAAAAAAGGAAAATAGCCGGGCCTTGGAACAAACATGGCTGTTTTCTATTCATAGATCTGGACATGAAAGTGCGTCGGGACAGACTGTGTTTCATGTGATTCCACGTCTGATGATTTACAGCACATTCACAACAGGATGCAGGTCTACTTATACAGCAGTGCTGCGGTTACAGTGATTGCACGGAGATTGCTGCAGGAAGGGACCGTTATTTCTCTCCACTTCACATGAAGCGCCCGGGTCTGATCGTTCTGCAGCATGTTTATGGTCTGCGCTGAATGAACGTCCCGCTTCAGACACACAACACATGCATGGAGCTGGGGGAATAAAGGTGGCATGACATTAAGGTAGGATGGGCTGAACTAGGATCAGCAAAAAAGACTTAAAGGTAAAAAAAAAAAAAAAAAAGTCATTTGATATTCATTCTTTAACAATTTATGCAGGATGATGTAAGAACAACCTCCCCACAGATGACCATAAGATGTCTGTTTTTCCGGCAGTTACAAGAAAGGTTATTTGATAATAAGTGAACAAGCCACTCCAATTATAAAGAGTCACAAACACCTCTGCCTGAGCAGGGATATGTCAGTACGATATAATATTATTGCTTGGTGAGGTTTGCATTAAAAAGTACGGAGCCTGTGGTTGTTAGAATGACACATTTTAAACTAGGTAGCTTAGGGAATGGGAGAGTTTGGGTGAGGAGAGATGGGGAGACCAGAAAGAGAGAGAGAGAGAGAAGGTAAGAGGGACAGGCCGGAGAGAAAGGAGGAGGCCGGGGAGAGGCAGGGAGACAGAGTGTGTGGGAGAGGGAGCCCTGGGGAGGTGTTTTGCTGAGGTGTCTGCTGTTGATAAAGTATTTATGACCCTGGGGCATTTGAGTGCAGACATTCAGGAAGTCCACACCAGTGAACCGCTGATGAAAGTTTCATGACCAGAGTCCACTGTGCGCCACAAGCTTTGCAGAGCAACTCCACATTCAGCACATCACATTATTGCAGCAACTGGGAGCAATATGACCAGCCTGGATTCTTAATAAACAGCAAAGTCAAACTCTTCCTTGTACGGTGTTTCATCAACAAGTTCTTCAGACCTGTCAAACACTGCAGCTACAGCCAAGTCAAAATGCTTCAAAATATGACAATGAAGGTGTCCCAGTGGCATCAGTTTACCTTTACAGAACTCTGTGGTCCAGACAGAAGGAATATATTAGAAACGCCCAAATAAAGCAGTTAAGTGAATGGTAATGAATAAGAAAGCTCAAATAAGACCTCCAAAAAAAGAACTGGCTGAAAAACCTGTTACACTCCGAGTGGTTAGTTTGCGAGCCTCATGTACAGACAAGGCAGGATGAACCATTAGGGCAACTGGGCAATTGCCCAGGGGCCCGAGATCAGGACGGTAAGTGCATTACCGCCCAGGACGGTAAGTGCATTAGCAAAAAATCAGGTTAGATCTCACCCTACCTTAGCCTCTCCGCTGGTGCAACTGCAGCAGCTTTTTACAAAGTGCCTGAAGTCCCTCGCAAGTCCCGGCAAATTACTGCCATGCATATTTGTTTTAAAAGTATAATTTGCGACTTCCAGAGTAGATGTCCGGTAGATGTCACACTTAAGCACCTGTCTCACAGATCAAAATAAACCACACGGGTGGATATGCTTTAGATTGTGTTGCTTCCTAGTAATTGACAAGATGCTCCCATGGTGACCCGTCAACAGCAATAGATATTCATATGTATTGTCACCTTTCCCTCTGAAAAACACAAAATCAATCAATCTTTATTTCTAAATTTCCCTCTAAACCTTTCCCTCTGAAAAAAACACAACTGAGATTGGTCTTAGTGCAAAGCTCCAGGTCACAACCGACGTTGGCTCCCTTCAGTTTTTATACAGTCCAATCTGCCATGTCATTAAGTCTTTCCTTCATCTCTTGATTGGATGAACCTGTAATTTTAATCATGTGTTCCAGTTCTGATTTCAGAAGCAGATTAAAATCTGGACATTGTTGAAAAAGAAGAGCTTTTTGTTTCTCCTCTGTCGGAGCCATACTGCGCAAACACTTGATGAGTTATGTCTTTGAATGCTCTCCTCTTTTCATTACAGGCCAAATGATTGTAGAAAGAAGCTCAGGAGTTGAAAGCTGCCTTTCAAGGACAGTCATTACAGAAGTAAATCAAGCTTAGTTTATTGAAGATGAGACAAAATGTTGCTGCCAATTTGAAAGCTTTGCAACCTAAAAATACAAAAAGGATTGTCTGTACTTTATGCATTAATCATCCTTTTATTGATTCATCTATTTCTTGGTCTACATGGCACAGACAGAAACAAAGACCGAGGCCTGTTCTGAAGTTTCTCCATCAAGCAGTGATTCCTTTAACAGTCAGTATTTGCATATCAGCGAGTAGTATCCTTGTGCCGTGAATACTCGGATCAAAATGCTCGATTTGCTCTGCAGTTTGGGTTGGATCTGCCTGGGGTGCGTAAACATCACACACCAAATGACCAGCAGAGCCTCTTTCATCATGATACAGAGGGAGCTAAATGAGATAATTCTGCAAAAAAACAAATCATTATCACTTCAAGAAAAGTACTGCTCACTGGGGCAGAGTACACATTTAACTTCTGCAGAAAAATGCATTTTATCAAAAGTCATTCAGTTTGGTCTTTACTGAAACAGACAGAAGCCAGTATAGCCCACCACATAAATATTTGAATACCTTTGGTTGTCTAATATGTTGAAATTCTTGTTATAAACAAGATGTGCTCCAGCCAGCTAACATTTATTCAGTTATTCAGTGTTATGAAGCAGAGTTCAGATTAAAACAGAACCGAGGCACCCTGCTGTTGACATTTCAGTGTCATTCATATCTCAGCCAGTTGCAATTCATGTACTAATGTTGTGTTATCCTGCTGTGCTTGTTGATATCATCAGGGGGAGTGTGAGAGGAGCAGAATGAAATCCTAATAAGGGCGTAGCACTGAGTGAGAGGAAAGACACTTTAAAGCAGACAGTGTAAGCAGACACCCGCTCACATGCACGTAGATGTTGAATATGAGGACATTTTCACACTTATAGCTCGTTTGCTCTAGTCTGAATCATGGACCAGACTTGTTACATTGTTGCTTAATTTCCTTAAGTTTGGTCTGTGTTTGTTTACAAGAGGACCACGACATGTGATGCACGAGGAAATGCTTTCTGATTGGTCGGAATTTTATGGGGGGAAAATCCCTGATGTAAACAAAGACTCTCCTGGCTGTGGCTGCAACAAAGACAATTTCTAAATGGACAGACATCTAGACGGATTGATGTCGGCTCTGGCCATTGGTTTGTATGTTGTTTGCATTTATCACTATCGGCAAACGATGCAGTATGAAAATGAGGCACAACTGCAGCTCAAAAGCAATATGTTGTGGACCCCAGGAAGAATAGCTGAGCTCTCGGGTACAGCTAATGGGGATCCTAACAAATAAACAAATATGTTGATGTACTCGAGTTCGCCTAAGGTTCTCATCAAGACAGTTCAGGAGAAGCCACATGTTAATCCTCCAAAAAATATGACCTGCTCATCCACCAAAGCTGTTTCCAAAGGCCCCTCTGGCTCAGTTGCTGAAGTATGTGTATGAATGGGATTACTGATGGTCACTTTACATAGCGGCCTCTACCATCAGGGAATGTGTAGGTGTGACCTGCGGTGTAAAAGTGCTTTGAGTAGTCAGAAGACTAGAAAAGGGCGATATCCATTAACCATTAACCTTGGTGGTTTCTTCCTGCAGTTAGGTCGGTTCATGTTCTTACAAACCAACTGCTTCAGAGTCCAAAGAAAGAGGACAGAGACTGACCTTTTCAAGCAGTCTTGGGTGTTTAGGCCCTACTGGGGTTTGACTGACAACTTCTACAGCAGCGCAAACAAACTGCTGTTTTGACCAAACCAAACAGGTAAGGTACTTCATTTTTGACAAGTCAAAGTGTGAGTGATGTTTGAATTGATAACGTTTTCATTTGCAGCACGCAGTGTACTGCATAATCCCTCTTAATTTAACAGAGTACCGGGACAGTCTGTAATGATTCAGACATGGCGATTAAAAGGGACAAATTGTGCAGCCAGAGATTAATGAGGTTCACGATGTAAGAACTTGGAGAATGATTCTTTTTGTATTGCATTATTAAGCGGTACTCTTCCAGCAGGGTGCACAAATACTGAACAATTTAGCAGCGCACGTCTATTCCAAAGCCTTCCATAGCCATTAGAGTATAAGTTATAACCAGAACAAGAATAACCACCAACATTTCTCAGCATAAACGTGTTCTCTCTGAGTGCAGCACGCCACCTTCATCTCATCTAATGCATTTGTCCTTATTTAACTTTCAGGACCACAATACTTTTAGCAGTTCAACCGTGCTTTATCTAAGGTTGTAGACAAAGATACAGCTCAGACAAACAATGTGCTACATAGACTTTAATAAGTCAAAAAAAAAAATGTAACTACCATTGTTCAATAGGAATGTTTTAAAGGCAGACACATGTTTTTATTCAGCACAAACTGAAGGAGAGAACCTTCAGCCGTCCGGCCTGTCCGAGCATCCTCAGATAGAACTCTGAATTTCTAACGTCTAACTTGACTTTGGCTGCTGGAAAGTGAAAGCTGGAATTTCCCACAGGGATCAATAAAGCCCAACTTTTCACAGTTCATTATAACAATGTACTGCTGCACCGAGTCCGTGCAGTTCTGCAGAAAGTTAGTTGTGGAGCGAGAGGGCGACGGCTCAGCCTCATCTTCTCCTTTAATAAGCAATGAGCTGGTCGGAGCCTCCAGAAGTTTAATAGAGTCGCTCGGGTTTATTGATTAGAGCAGCCTGATGAGCTTTAGAGCACAAACAGAACACATGTCACACAGTGTGCTTCTTATGATCATGGCCAAAAACAAATCCTGATATATCTTATTCACGTCAGCTCTGTCGTTGTCCAAAGGCTATTTAAAAACACATCAGTGAGTCACACTGTTGTTGCACTGCATAACACATTCCCTTTCTCGTTGTGCTTCTGTGTGTGTGTGTGTGTGTGTGTGTGTGTGCAGGTGTTTGTGTTTAGGTGTGTAGGTGTGTGTGTGTCTAAATCTTCCTTCCAGGGACCATAGATGTATAGAATACAGCCACATCTGCTGGGCCCCTGTCAAATCAAGTTATAAACTGAAGAAGACAAAGTCTACAAGAGGCATGTTTTATTCCTGACTCTTTTCATAATCAGTAGAAAAAGAATTTGAGAAAATAAATATGATCTATCCTTTATGTGACATGGGTAAATGACACATCTAAATGCACTGATGTAATGAATCATACCCTGAATAAGAACAAGCAATGCACAGTGTAGGCCTACATGTATCCGTCTGCACTCCTCTCTGCAGTGATCCCAGCCTTACCTCCAAAAACAAAAACAAAAACAAAAACAAAGACAAGCATCTTCCCAACAAATAATGAAGATAAATTATGCATGTATGTAGCTACAAGAGACACAAAGCATTATTTAAAATCAATACAACCTCTGGGTCTTTGCACAGGGAAGGGGGGAGGTTCCAGCCCTCCCTCTCTGATCAAAGGCTCGGCTGAAGCACTCAGCAGTCTCTCCTCTCAAAAGCTTCTTTCTGCATTCTGAGCATCATGGATCCACAGAGGCAGGCAGGGTTTGGATACTGAGTAAAAAGCTTGTGAAAGCCCTCAGGCTTTCTCTGACATTGGGTGCAGCGTCTCATCCCTGCCTTTAAGAAACCGAGGCAGCATGCAATGAGGAAAGTTGTCCTAATCATTCACACGAGTTATGAACAACAGGAGGATTTATCGCTGCATTCATTCAGACGGGCTTCAAGGTTATGGAACTTAACTGGTTTAATCTCCAGATTTGGTCTGGCAGATCTTACTGCATGTGTTTACATCCTTGCATTTGCTACATCTAGATTAGATATCAAGTTTGGTATGTTACCAAACATGATTTGAAGTAACTTTTTACCTTAAAATAATGATTTCAAGGGTTGATTTAACAGTGCAATAACTTTCAACAGGGGGAATGGCATCTCTACTATGTCCACAGCACTGCCCAATTGCTTATTTACTGCAGTATATAACTTTGGCAGCAGGCTGCAGTCCAACCCCAATTCACACACGCTCCATGCGGTTTTGCTCCGTCAGGCAGCCAGCGCCCTTCCCCACTGGATCCGATGATCGCGAGTCCATAAATTGTGTTTGATTTTGAAATTGGCCAGATGCTCTGTGCATTTCCTTGTCTGACTTTGATATTCTGTCCAGCTTGAAGCGAACCTGCAGCGTACTCCGTCGAAAATAGACTTGCAGCGTATTTGAAACGCAGCAGAGCATAGTGGCTCCGGAGACAGACTGCGGCGCTTGCGGTGGAAACACAATGATTGACTAGAGGGGCAGCTAAGTACTGCGTAGTGTGCGATTTGCCATAACTTTGTTTTGTAAAATAATCCACCAACAAATATTAACATATGAGATCAAATAATGATTACATTTGTGAAAGCAAACCCTACACAGAGGTACAAGCTAACTGAATACTCATGCTCTATTGAAAACTCCTCTCCACTGTAATAAAAAACTCTGATCTTGTAAAACCGGAGGATTGTCATTCACACACGTCTCCTCTGAAAATCCTCTGAGGAGTTGGTAGCTTGAGCTAACCGAAGTGTGCATGTTCCTCTCAGACATGGGAGGAATTAGAGGAGCTAACGTTTTCCACTTGGGGATATCGTCGAGAGAAAGAGAAGGATCTGTGTAGCAAGAGACAGCGGACTTTAAGATACCTCAAACTGCAACGTGCAACCGCCTTGGGAGCAACGATAGCCCAGATAGAAAATCACCAGTGACTCTTAAGTGGGCCAGTGTCTGCAGCAGCAGAAGGAGCCCTCTACAAGACCCTTCAGAGGGAATATCAGTCCACACACTGATGTCAAATTCACGCCCAGTTTATTTATTCAAGGTCACACAACAATGTCATCGATTTATCATCACAAACTTCTTTCATTCTTCCAGGTGAAGTGGGCACTAATTCAGTTGACATTTCAGCAAGAGTCAGCAAGAGGTTTAAGATGAATTAACTGATTGGTTGATTTATGAACAATGATGATTATAGGTGATACTATGCTTGAGGGCGGGCGGGGGAGGGGGGGGTTCTTGATCTTTAAAAATAACTTTTCTGCCTTTATTGACCATGTAGTGATGCTTGAATGTTATCTGTAAATATGGACATAGAGACGTTGTACACTTCTACAAAAATGGGTCAGGCTTTTTCTCCTCCACTGTTAGTACGTGCACTATTATAATACCACACAATCATAAGCACATTTTGAAATTAGAAAAAAAAAATAGATATGAAACATGCGAGTAAAACATTCTGCCACTTTTCCCCAATGAGAGTTACTGATGGACTCTTTACACAGCAGCCTCTACCATCAGTGTGTGAGTGTGTAGGTGTGACCTGCAGTGTGAAATAGCTTTGAGTAGTCTGAAGACTAGAAAATAAATATACAAGCTCAAGTCTATTTAACAGTTACCATTGTTTAATAACTCGTCTCAAGAGAAACAGTAATTTAAAACATAATAGAGAAATTAAGAGGCAGTGACATTCAGCACTACCTCCAGTCTTTCCTTCGTTGTTTTATGAATATTATCTATGTGTCAGGAGTTGTGTTAACTGCTAGGCTATGAAAATAGTCGTGACTCTCTCACAAGCTGTGGTAGTCACTGTGGATGAGGAGGATCAAAGGAAAGGTGGACAAAAATCCTTGAAAGATTTACTGACATTTACCTGTGTGAACGTTGAGTTCCTGTCCTCCACATGTCATGCTAGTTTAATAAGCCTGGGTATGATAAAATGGCCTGATTTGTTTCGTCAAGACTTAAAAATAATAGTCTCTTAAATGTATTTTAGGTGTTAAATTGCATTCAAATATCAAATCTAATATCCATCTTCTCCCAGCTCTACGGTTGGGCCAATAGCATAAGTGGGTGGGCCCAGGACCTTATTTGAAAGGCACTTCTTGACCCTGTTTTAAAAAAGTGCGGAATAAATCAAGCTTATTAAGGCCCAATCCCAGCTGTCAATGGGCGAGAGGGAGGATACATCTTGGACTGTTCACCAGTCAATCACAGAGCTGACATATAGAGACAGACAGCCACACTCACAGTCACACCTACGGGCAATTTAGAGTCACCAGTTAACCTAACGAGCATGTCTTTGGACTGTGGGAGGAAGCCGGAGTACCCGGAGAGAACCCACACATGCACGGGGAGAACATGCAAACTGCACACAGAGAGGCTCCTGTCAGACGGGGAATCAAACCAGGAACCTCCTTGCCGTGCGGTAACAGCACTGACCACTGCACCATCATGCAGCCCATGATGATAAATAGTTCTGCTACATTCATCATCTCTTGCACAGGCACATCCATTGAGACTGTGAGGAGCCTTTTCCTCTTGACATTTTCCCTTCCATATGTTCTGTTCTGCCTCATGTACTTGCCTTCACTACCTTGTAGGATTTTGTAAATGGTTAAAAACTTATTTTCCAATACAATAAATATATAATAACCAAAGAGTAAGAGTTACATTTGCAGGGATGTTACTGTTTGACATTGTTTTGTATAAAGTGTAGGTGCAATGAGCTGTAGCTTCAGCCGACACTATTCAGGCAGCAGGAGAAAAAAACTTTGTTATCCACTGTGTTGTTTTCACTGAGCCGTTTCGCTGGGAGCAATGGTTGTACTTTTTTCATTTTGATTTCAAAATTCTGCATTGCTTTGGCAAGAAGAGAGAGATTTGTTGTGTGAAATCCACATTTACAGCGCTTCATTCAGACATTTCATGTCAAACAAAAAAGCAGCAAAATGCAAAAAGCAGCAGATGACAGGATTAAGGAAGAACTGAGGGGGAATCATGTTTGAGCTTTTTAGTGATTTGACAGAAAAGGGAGACGGAAAGGGACAGGGGGAGGGGAGAGAGGAGACCGAAACACTAAAGAGAGGAAGAGGAAAATAAGAGAAACAACATGCAAGTCAGCCAAATCTCTGTCAGCTCTGTGTGGGCAGAAACAACACAGCTGACGTGGATCCAGGAGGAACGCTTACACACAGCTTAATGTTGGCTACTTGTGTTTATATTTATGTTAATGAAGACACACAATGCTTTACTGTATTTCTTATTAAACAGCATCATTTTATTCAACCCTGTTGTCTCTAGATTTACCATACAGGCCTAATGCATCATAAGCCTTTCAGAAAAAACTATCAATTTACATATTCTGTTTTTCTGAGTAGCCTATGTGTTGTTCACTAGTAGAGGAGGTTAATCAGGACACAGTTAAAGTGGTTGCATAAGGGGCGCTAGGATTTATTGAAAAGACATTTAAAATATGTCTATGGCAGTGGTTCCCAAAGTGGGGGTCGGGAGCCCCTGGGGGGTCACAAGACACTGAGAGAGGGGTCTCTAGATTCCTTCCAAAAACATGTAAAAAAAATGTAAAATAGCACATCAAAAACATATTTCAAGAGATAACGTGTGTTCTGCTTCGAGTGTTCTGTTTGGACTGTTGTGTCCTTTTGTGCTGTTCTAACGCCACTATTTGGATAGGCCTCTTAATGTGTGCAATATTAAATGTTTTAACCACCTTTAGGGTCAATGGGGATCCCCAGTTGCTAGCACCATTACTTTAGGGGTTGCGGGCTGAAAAGTCGACCAAAAACGACCAATTTACAGTTGTTAATGAACATCTATGATTAGGACAGATTTTACAAAGAAATCTGTTTCTGTCAAAAGACACATCGCTCATTCATGAACACTGATTTTAAAGACACAGATCATGTTTTTAGTGGCTTAAATGATTGTATGAGTGACCAGTGCATCACAGTCACCAACAAAAAATGCAAACGGGGATGGACCTGGTTTTGACTCATGACTTCATGTCTGGCATGAAATAAATCTATCAGCACCTAGGGTCATAGTCAGAGCTGCACAGCTATACTGTCTCTATGATGTCTCTAAAGAGCCATGGGGGAGGTTTTTTTTAAAGTCCCAACAATACTACATAAAAGAATGGTGTTAGAGAGCTGCATGTCAAGTTTGGTGCAATCAGAGTGTCTGATGACAGCAAGTCTCAAATTGCCTCTTTGGAGAAAACAACTTCAAATCAGGAAGCATGAATGTTCCTCTCGCGCCTCGCGTTTTACCCATGAGTTTTAGCATTTTCTCTTTCTGTATTGTCATCAGGAGGCCATCAAGTGAACATTTCAGTGATTGTCAGGCTTTCAGTTCAGCCCACAGTGAAGGACACTAGCCTGGTTTAAAAATATATATTAGTGTATATGCACCACAAGACAAAAAATCTGAGAATTGTAAAGGTTGTGAATATAAGAAAGAAAGGTGTCACTGGAATCTGCAGCTCACCTTCACCATTTATTCAACAAAAATTTTTCCATTCTGGAAGAAATCAAGAGTTAACAAAGACATTTTACTGCTAAAGAAATGAGGGAATACATCGGTACAAAAAGCAGCCAGAGGCATGACATGCTGAGGCTTCTTCAATTTCAGCCCTGTGGCATGGCTCGGTACAGGCTAGGTTTATTTCACTGACAAAGTTGTGACTGCATAGGTTTCTGCTTCTTTTCATTTTGGAGATAGAAGTCAATGTGGGCGCAGAGCTTACGACAAAATCTATTTCAAAGGTGATGCTTAAAGTTTTTCCATCATCAGTTATTACCTGAAACAGTCCAACATGAACTTAAAGGAGGAATAAACCACTTTTTAACCAGCTGGGTATCACTGTAATTTATATATTATATGTATGAATAATGTTTCACTCCCCTGCTCAGATGCCTTTCCAACTCCAACCTGTGAGTCTGCATTTTCCTGTGCATGCCCTCGGAGTCGCATCGAGGCCCGGCCTACAATCAGAACATCACTTCTGAGATCAGCTGGTGATAATATGTGATGCAAGAACAAGCCGGAGAGCATGGAGGAAAATGAGTCAGATATTAGAGGCTACTTATACAAGCCAGAATACAGTGCAGAGGAATTACAAGGTGCAGAGAAGCAAGAAGTCACTGCAGCAGAGGGTGAAGAAACACAAGTCAGTAAGAAGAAAGGGGAAGAGCTGTCTCAACCCGGCGAGCGCTGCAGTGCCGTTTAGGTTGATGTTTACTGATGGAAACCCAAGTGGAGTTGTTGTGCTGCAACGAGTTTCACCATGAAGTTTTAACACACGTACATTGTCTAAGCTCTTCTTTTTTCTCTGACATTTCAGCACATGGAAACATGCTTTGTATTTACATTTAATCACCCACCTGAAGCGCTAGTCGAGCCTTTCCAATAGGGAATGTGAATGGGAGTAGCCTTGGAAGGCAACAAGCCCAGTGCATTCTATGTGTTGAAGTATTTCAATCCTTTGGTCAGCGAAGTACATCACAGCCCTGAGTTTCTCTGGCTATATAACACCAATTATTAAAACAATAAAATCACCTTGAAACTTAATAGACTGTCTAGTGACATAACATGTCTATCATCCCAGCGGCATGATGTTTGAAACTGTCCATAGTTCAGGCTAAGATTAATCTAAAGGCCTTTGAAATGTCAAAACTAAATCATACAGAAAGTTAAATCTAATTATTAAGACACTGTAGCTGATAAGACTGGTGGAGAGTGGACAGATTAACAACAACTATTTAACAAGGACTGCAGGAGATGACATCCGGACCTTTAGCATCCGAGACAAGAGTTTACATCAGGGGGAAGGTTTTGGGTTTGCAGTTCCCCAGGTCAGAGGGAATAGGATTGCAATGTATGCTGCCTACTGTTTGCTTGATGTACTTAGCATAGCTTATTAATTAGCCATTTGGAATATTAACATGCTCTGACCAGATTTCAGCTTCATGAAAATGATTCTTTAACGAACATTCCACTGCTCTACTTTTTAAGCTGTCACAGGCCAAAGGAACATTAAAAGAAGGATGTCATTCTTGTTCTGCAAAGATGTAAAAAGTAGTCCCTGAACACAGTGTTCTCCCTGGTAGTCATCTTTACCAGAGACTTCTCAGAACCAAGTCTATCTCCCAGCTTGTTATATGGAACATTGGTTAGTGGTCCAAAACTTAAAAATACCATAGTCTACTCAAACCCTTCCTCTAGCTAATTGCTTTAGGGTGCTGTAGAAGCCTGAGCTGTAGTATGAAAATGACTAAAGTCTGCTTTGGTTTGCAGACCACATGTTCTTCTTCCTACATATGAACATGAATGTCTTTAAAACAAAGTCAGCCTTTTTGAGCCTCAATAAAACCTTTTAATGCGTTTTCTTCTGGATCCTAGTTTTTATTCCTCTCCTGTCAATTACTATCTGCCACAACCATCTCCTCCCTCAGGCCCTCCTCTTCACCTCTCATGGTGATCCATCACAGCTCCGCACCATCTTCCACCACCATCTTCCTCCTCACCCAACCTCCTCTTGCCTTCCACTGTACCTGCGCCACTATCGTAATGAAATCTAAATTACAGGCTGTGTCCTGGCTGCCCATCCATCCAGGTTAGGGCTGCCTGCCTCTCTGTTGCAACCCTAACGTCCCATTCAGAGAACTCTCGACAGCAGGAGAAGAGCTATTTGGCTGCTTGACATTTAATAAATACATGGGAGGCTGCGAAGAAAAGGATTGGAGAGGAGGGGTGAGACATCACTTATTCCTCATACACAGACTTGGAAACGGATGGCTGCCGGCACTGTGGAGAGAACAGCAGATCTATGTGTGTGTTTGTGTGTGTGTGTGTGTGTGTGTGTGTGTGTGTGTGTGTGTAACTCAGTGTGTTGTGATTGAGTTACCTGTAAAGACGAAGAAGAAGCACAAAATGTGTGGCCTCTAACCTCAGCTGTACGTGACTCAGTGTTTACAGGAAACTCAGCAGGTAGCGCTCAGGGAAGCTGGATGTGCAGCAAGCATCTATTGATTGGATCTTGGTGTTGTTGTGATCAGAGACAGAGGAGAGGTGTCTATTAGAGGATGTTTGCGACATAACACGCTGCAGGAGACAAACTGATGTTCTGCAGCCTTTAAAAACAGTCTGGAACAAAACGGACCACCTAAGGCCTGCTGGTCTCTGGACAAGTAGTGAATCAAACAATCGAGTCTTAATGGAGAAATCTGGCATTTTTGAACATCCTTGGCCTTGCCTTGTGACGGCCCTGTGGCATGTTAGGTTGTGCCTTCTCTCTTCTTGTGGTGCAGGTGTGTGTAATTGGAAGGTAGTGACTGACAGCACCCCGGCCCAATGCTCCCAGTCATTAAGCTGCCACCTTAGTCTGCACAGAGAGACTTTCTGCATGTGCATTGTTCGGTTACTTTGTCTTCCTCCTCCATCCAACACATGCACAACACACTTTTCACACACCCACTCACCTACACTTCTGACTCTACTGACATCCAAACGTAATCATGTTTTCCAGTTTAATTTACATTTTTCTGAATATCCCAGTTTAATTAATATCAAGGTTTTCTACCTTTATTTGACTCTGCACTTGAATGGCTTTTGTATGTGTGTGTGTGTGTGTGTGTGTGTGTGTAAAGGCTCACATATCTGTTATGCAGCAATATCGTACCATCTGGATTAAAGGAGGTTTAATGTGAGACACAATAAAACGGTTTGAAACTTGACTCTGTCACACAGAAAGCAGCTGAGCCTTCTGCAGAGGTTAAAGGGACACAAACACACAATGGACAATGTAAGTGCTTCTAACTGGTATTTTTCCGTTCATTCATACGTTTAAGTCATTGATTTTTTTCTTTTATAATGTTCTTGTTTTGCGAGGATTGCAGGTTGTAAAGGTCGACTTGTTTTTCTTTCCTATTATTCATATTCTCTGCTTTTTTCACTGCTGTTAAACCTCACAGCAGAGCTTCAGCTGACAAACACAGGCAGTAACGGAAGATTAGTCTGTTCGTGTCAAGAGATGGACAGTGCTCCAATTTTGGTTCACCAACAATGTAAAATTTCAACTTCTTTCCACTTGCTTTTAAAGGATCAATCTGTAAGATATCTACTGACTGAAATGATAAAGTGACCTTACTATATGATCAGCCATTAAGGAAACATGCTATGTTGAAGTGTTGGCTTCTCTGACAACAATGCAGCAGTCAGTATGTCCTCCTTCTAAGTTCAGATTCTGCTCCTGAATGCTCTGGATTTTTTCGGAGAAGTAGGCTGTTTTAAGGCACCCCCACACAGCTGTTTTGAACGCCCCTCTGTTTGTCAGGCAAACATCAAACCAACAGGTGTTGCAGCGACGGAAGCGGGCAAGAGAAGTGGTTCAGATAGAAGTGATTGTATCCGACCTAAAAAGCTTTAGTGTGTGGCAACAGTCCCTATTACAAAAAAAAAACATTATGTAATTTTTTTTTTTTTTTAAATGGTCATCTTTATGTCTTTCTATTTTTTCTGAAGCCTCTTTAAAATGCACGTCTCATGTTCTGAAACATGTCTAATGATGTTCGGGTTATCGAGGTCCACAGAAGGACATGAACGTCTCAGTGATGTCATATGATGAAGTCAACCTCTGCGATTGCAGAATACAAATCCTGATAAAGGTGCCCTTGCCATAAAAAAGGCACAGCGTGGCTTTGCTTTCCCAGGAGACTGTCGTTCTTGACATTTTAACCACTGAGCCTCAACCAAGAAAAGACAAACAAGAGCCCATAGAAATTCCTCAGTTACCTCCAAAATATTTTTTCTTACATACAAATCATGTGATTTTTGCAGAGTATTTTCTAAAAGCAGTGTCGGCCTTCACACGTTTGATACATTTAACGAGCTGTGCACTTGTGAAAGCACTCTTCTTCTGCTGTCCTGGGAAAAAAAAAAAAAAAAACCTTTCTCAGGCAAATTCTTAAAGAAGAGCTTCTCCCTGTTTGCTCTTGAGAAGATCAATGATTTGTTTTCCTGCAGATCTTTGTCTGAGGACACACCAGATCTTCCTTTTTCTAATGCAATTCTCCTCGTAAACAGGACTAGTCTCTAAACGTCCACACCGCATCGTCGTGTGTGAGTGAGTCAGTCAGCAGAGTGGGAAGACGGATGAGGCAGGTCAGCTGACAGCACCTCCTCACATGCTAACCTGACTCATCTTTCATTTCACTGTGTGGTGGATGAAACACATGAGGAAACAAACACATGTAACACAGCGCCAGTACATGTAGAGGCAAGGTAACACGCTGACATCCAGAACAAATACAAACGCTCTCTGACTTCATCTTCATGCCTGAGACACTTGGACAAAGAGACAACAGCTGCTACTGAGCAGGTTAAAAAGTTATACACTAATAAGGTCTGTTAAGATTTGATTGTGGATAATCGTTAGAAATGTTGAAGAGTGACAAAAATCATAAAATCATTCACAATTTAAAAAACAAAAGATGAGGTTAAGAGTGCTTAACATACATGAATCACATTACTTTTCTTTAAAATTATGTTTGTCTACTGTTATACTGTTATCTACTATCTACGTAGTTTGAGCCAAATCATCTGGGATCAATTGCTTTTGTCTCCACCCACATGGATTGGGGCTACAGGATGATTTCCTCATTCTCCTAAATGCTCTCGATCATAGATGTAAACATGTTAATGCCGCCTGATCTGCTGCTGCACACCGCCATCATTGAGAGGCGTAGTGAATAAAAGTCTATGACAGTGGGAGGAAAAGAACATACTGTCGAACAGAAAATTAATTACGTGCACGTGCTTTCACACATCTTCTGCAAGTGTGAAAGCACTAAAAACGTTATCCTATTACAGAAAGACGTTGAAATAGTGTCTTTTATGTGGAGGAATAGTAAGGGTATTATGAAATATGTAAGCGGGGCAGTGGTTCAGTTGGTAGAGTCATTGCCTCTCAATCGGAAGGTCGAGGGTTCAATCCCCAGCTGAGCAACATGTTCAATGTGTCCATGGGTAAGACACTTAATTAGTGTTGTACTTAATCTCTGATGTATGTCGGATAAAAGGTGTCTGCTAAGTGAACTGTAACATACATGATTGTTGCATCAGGAAACATGATTTTGTAACGTTGGACTTCAGATGATTTCCACTCATAAGCCTCGCTTTTCATATATTATATTCAGAGAGGCTTTATTTTCCTGACCTCATTACTGTGTCGCTGTCATTACAATGTGTATCAGCTGTGACAGGTGTGTGTGTGTGTGTGTGTGTGTGTGTGTGTGTGTGTGTGTGTGTGTTCTTTTAATTTGACCCTTTAACTGCTGCAAGAGAGAACAAACGAGGCGCTCCCGTGAAAACAGAAAGTTCCATTACTGAGACTTTTTAATGAGTGAATGCAGCTGCAGGTCCAGGAGTAATCCTGCTGCTGGTCTGATGGATGAAAGGTGCTGATTAACACACACTGTATGTGTGCGTGTGTGCGTGTGTTTGCGTGTGTGTGCTGAAAGAGAGAGAGAGAAAATGAAAAGGTTTAAAAAATCCATTATAATGAGTTGTAATGATGATTGGCTGGATCTTCAGAACACACTAACTGTATACACTTTGTATCCCTGGGCCGTGTCTCTTTCAAAGTTATGTTTCTTGGTGTTGCAGTAGCAACACCATGCTAACGCTAATGCTAATGGCTGGCTAACCGAAACTAAAAGGAACAGATGCACATTTGGAAAAGGAAGTTGAATAAAAAAAAATGTGTGATGTTGCATTAAAAGAACTGTGAAGGAAGGGTTAGGTATAGTATACTCCAGGCAAGAAATGTAGTTTATTCTAAAGCTCTAACAATAGAGCATTACTTCACCTTATGTATTTTTTATTTATAAAATTGTTTTACAGAGCTCGTAATTTCATTTTCTGCAGATTTCTGGTCGCACAGTTTCCTTGTCTGCTTAGGGTTAGAGGGTTAGGGTTAGGGGTTAACCCTCCCTGCCATGTTTTTGATCCATGGATGTTTCAGATTGTGCCCCTCCCTCCTGCCCTGCAGTAACCCCTTTGTGATTCCCTTCACCTGACTTTGCCCGCCCACCTGCAGAACCGTCTCCATTTCAGCCTGTTTTCAACCTTGACTAAACTTGTCCTTTTTGAGTTTCCAGCCTTGTCTCAGGAGTTCCACTTTATGTTCCACACTTAGCTTTTGCACTAAGTACTATGCTTCAGGTCTGCATTAACGTTGGGTCAGATATTCATTTAAAATATTTCCTGAGGTGAAAAATGTATGTTTAAGCCCCCTCATCTCAGAGTCCACAAATAAGAATTCTGGTACCTGAATTATCAAATTAAAAAAAGTTGATGCAGAAACCCGACATGTAAATGTTTGCCAGCAGAGAAACAAATGTTTGGGACGGAGGTAAGAAACTACAATTGCCAGCAAAACTGTGGCTCACATCTATGGATAGTGAGAAACTCAAAACCTCAAATGTCCCTTTAAATATTTATTTGAAACTGTGAATTGTTGTTCAATACGTTGACTTTGCCTGTAATGTCAAACAAGAGGATTTGCCGTTTGTGTGATTGTAGAATTGTTCCTGCATACCATCTCCGACATTCGTCCCTAAGTGCGATTTGGCATTAACCGGAGGTAGTAGCGCCGCTGTAATTGCCAGAAAAGACACTGCCACAACTCTCAAAGAGGAAGAAAATAAAAAGGAGAGGAAGAGGTAAATAGTATTCCTGGACCAGGAGCCCTCCGTCTGAGTCAGGTCTTCAGCAGCTGCTCCCCTGCCATCAACATGACACGAGCAAATGATAGATTAGTTTCAGTCTTCATTGCATTTTGATGACTGAGGACCCGTGAAGTCACAAATATTGACACAACACTGACTGATTGGTTGCATGCGCTAACGTTGATGTAAACAGAATCAATAGTGTGTTCTTACAGTAGCAGCTGTCAGCTGGTGGCATCGTTTGTAGACATGTGAGCAGTGGTGCAATCATACGACCATCAAAACACTCTCACTGTGGTAAATAGGGACAATTCAATATGTATTAAGAGAAGATGGCTGGCTACACTCGAGTGATGGGAATTGCTGCTCTTTTCAGCGCCTCAGAGCAATTAGTAACAGTCATTAAGATCTCTAATGTCGCCTCATTTTGTATTTCTGTTAAACGTGGTAATGTTTTGACCCAAGACTGTTTTTTTCACATATCATTTAAAATAATTAGTAATACAAAGCATTATAATATCCATATGATATATGATTTTAAGTTGAAACAAATCAAAAAATGTATATTTAATTAATCCACGAATAAATAATATGGTATGTGTAATATGAAAAAGAGATATTTCAGATCTGTTAGTATTTGTAGCATCCCTCCGAAAGATGGTTCGTCTCGTGAACTGATGATTTTGGTTTACTTTGAAGCACACACTACATAAACTACTCAAACCACCATAAGAGCTTAATTCCTCTTCGGGGTTTTCAAACCATTAAACCTTCACTTTTTACCGTTTCCTTTTAGCTGTTTACCTTTTCTCAATAACCGCATCACGTTCGTTTTTCATAGTCAAGTTACCTTCACAACCTTTGTTAAACCGGAATTTCCTTCAAAATTAAAGCGCATCCTTATATAAACAGGAAGCAATGTAACCTTAGCTTGACTAGTGCAAAATACAAAATAAAAGCATGACAAATAACATTCTCTTGAGAAAGGCTCATCGATTTTTAGCCAACCTTACTGTCTTACTTACAGTATTGGGTTTTTTTGTTCGCACGTGCTGTAGCCTGTATTTTACTAGTCTTTTAAATGTGTGTTTCCAGTATGTCTCACTTTTGATGTTCTTTTTAAAGTTTCTGTTTTTTTTTCTTTATTTAATAAAATAATTTATCCTCCCACCAATTTGTTGTTTATTTTAAATTAAGGGAGCCAAATGTAGCTCTGATGGCAGCTATTGTAACCGACTCTTCCCCGACTCAATCCCACAAACTCCAGAGTAAGGACATTTGGGTGAGATCAATTAAAAATGTGACGTCTCCCTCCTGCTGCGTCTTTTCTTCTCACACTGCCTCTGTCTGCTCTCCAGGAGAGTGAGCAGAAGTGCTGCAATTAAAGAAGTCTGAGGGTGATATTCAGAGCAGCACAGACGCCTAAGGTGCAACTGTCCTTTAAAGGCTAACTACTGGCCTTTTGATTCATCCACTCGGTGGAAAAACGTGACATTAATGTGAAAGTGCGGCTCACTTAGACGATTAAAAACTTGAAGTTGTGCCCTTATTTCAGCACTGATGTTATTAATGATGTTAAAGTTCCTTCTCTACTTCTCTTCATTGTGCGATTACAAACCTGCACCAAGGTGGAGTCACATTTTGAAGATGCTTTCATCTTTATTCAAGGTGAAATTAGAGGCAATTTAAAAAAAATAAAATCACAGCTTGTACAATGAATGAAAATGGCAAATTAAGAAATTCAAACCTAATGAGAAAACATTTCTATTCTGCTGTTAAATCAAGCTCACTCCAAATGTCCTCAAAGAAAATGTATCTCATAACTTTCTGTGCATTAGCACAACAATGACAACAACTGAGCAGGCAATAACGCAAAAAATATTCATATATATTCATCATGGGGGGGGGGGGGGGGGGGGGGGGTAAAGAGAAGAAATATTTCTGTGTGTCTGTGTTGGGGCTGATGGAATGGCTTCCAGGGCCAGGTGAAATATTACAGCTGTCAGTATTTCTGACAGAGCCTTTATCCTCCTGCCTGCTGTTTGATGGAGGACTGCAGCGACTTTGACACCCTGCTAAATGTCCCCGCCTCGCTGGCACTCTGGAAGCAGTGATAATGGCATGCCCGTGTTTGGCAACACAAGCTGCAGCATCGCCCCCGCCGCACGGACAATATGATTTTAAGCAGAGGGGTGCAGATACAGAGCCCGTTATTATCCCTGTGGGACCACTGCTGTGTTGTGCTGGTTGTTTTTGGTCATTGCATGCAGTCGGTGTGTATGTGATACTTCGTTGTTACATTTTATCAGAACAGTATTAAAACATATATTGAAGATTTGTTTCACTGAGCTGCTGGAAGCTCCCAATGCTCCTTCTGTTTTGACTGTCCCACTGTTCAAACCCAATCTCACATTTATCTGAACATCTAAGAGACTCAAACTTACCTTTTATTTGTTTTGTCCGCATACAAACTGACTTATCTCAATTAGAGGAATATTGTGAGCCTGAAACGGAGGGATTCTTGTGTCAGTCAGCACAACCCCAGTAGTAGTGGTGGTGGTGGTATCAAGGGGCCGCCTGCCTTCAGCGCTTTCTGCCAGAAAACTTTTTTTTTTTTTCTTTGAAAGCAGAGGCAACGATTTGTGTCCTGAGTGAAACCAGCGTATGATTTAATCCCAAACAAGAACTTTCACTAAACATTACAAATAATTCTAACTGTAATAGTGCGGTCTAAAACGTAATAAATAAATACCAATACCACAGGATGGTTATGTTTGGGGTCAAGGATGCAGCGATCCCATCCTGACATCGGATATCCGCCCGATACTGAATCACGTTTACAACGATGGAACTGATTCTGCTTTACTGTCTCTGCCGCACCTTCACTTGGCAGCTCAGCAGCACGGCGGAGAGACATTAAACCAAACTACATCTGAGGACGTGAAAGGATGGCAGGTGGTTTAGAGCCCAGACAGTCCATCATCACTGAGGGGAGGGGGGGTTTATCCGCCACTAGAGATCTCACTATTAGAGCAAAGGACACCTTTAATATTGTGCCAAGGAGACACTATTTATCACCGTGTGATTTCAGAGCCACCAAAGGGAGAATCAGAGGCAGACTGGGACGGATGTTAACGGCGTCACATCAGTTAGAAGTGCACTCACATTCATCTGCAAATAACTTGTTTCAATTTCATGAAATTATGACAAAAAACCTGATGGAAACTTCACTCTGAGATATTGAAGTAATAGACGAAAGCTGTCTGGGTTTCTTTTGTATGAGTATTTGGATGTGTGCTGAAATAGAGGCAGTCCTATCACCTTTTGTTATTTAGTGCAGTTTACATTTCATCACTTGTGTGGACATTTATAATTAATTGTTCATCCCTTGATTCCTTTACAAAGGCCAAATCTGAATCCTCAATTCCAGAAAACAGCTTTACTTTGAAGTATCTATTTCCTCCCCCGATGCTTCAGACTTGTCTTTTTCGTCTATATTGTAAGGCTCAGCGTATGATGAATAAATCAAGTGGACTGTTTGAATTGATATAATGAAACATACAAGCAGAAATAACTGCAGGGAAAGAGTCGAACCATTATAATGAAACACGCAAGTAACACACACTTAACTCTTAAGATTCTGTAGCTGAGCTGCACAATCATCTTTAAATATGCATTTTATGCCTCCTAAAGAGCTGCATTAACATCCTACAGAGTATTTTGGGCCTCTCTGTAAGCAAAGGAGGACATTATCAGCCGACTGCGACACAGAAATGGGTCTGATATTTCATTCTCCAGAATGCCACCCGTTCATTTCTTATCAGCGAGATGATGGCTTTCATTGTTAATGCATGAGGCTGAGGGAACAATGACTTCCTCTTTCTGCAGACTGAAGCACCTCCGTTAAAAATGGATCCCTTAATTACAACCTCTGTCTGTCTCCTCCAGCTTACACAGAGAGGGTTTTAAGGACTGCTGCTACCCCAAAGGGGCGAGAGCCTGATACACTGTGCTAACTGTGTGCACACTGAACCTCTGCACGAAGAAATATCTGCACGCCATACAGAAGACACAATGAAAGCCATGGCTCGTATACTTTACAGATAACTGTAAAAAGCGAGGTGGTTGCAGATTTAACCTTGCTGTGTTGGTGTGTGTGTGTGTGTGTGTGTGTGTGTTTGAGTGTTGTGTGTGTGTGTGTGTGTGTGTGTGTGTGTGTGTCTGTGTGTGTGTGTGTGTGTGTGGGTGTGTGTGTCTGTGTATGTGTGTGTGTGTGTGTGTGTGTGTGTGTGTGTCTGTGTGTGTGTTTGAGTGTTGTGTGGGTGCCTCTGGCGTTTAATATGAAACTGGCTGATGTGTCAAGCTGTGTGAACTCTTGAGAGTGGGTGTTCACTGTGTGTGTGTGTGTGTGTGTGTGTGTGTGTGTGTGTGTGTGTGTGAGGAGAGGTTGTACTTGTCAGAGGTGAACGTTATGATTCAGGAGCCGTAAGGCCTTTTCAAACACGATGCGACAACGACACCACTGTGCTGCCACAAAACCTGTTATTTACAGTGTGTGGCACCATGGCAGAGTCTGTGCACAATGTCAAATGTTTCTCCAATCAAGTTGGATCTGGAAGGGCATTTTATTCCCAAATACTGGTTGTAAGTGATATCCACTAACTCACTTCAACTTTGCTTTTCATTTCACATACTACTAATCATTATTGGACATTTTATTTTAAGTACACCCATGTTAAGAAGTAGCCTCAAACAGTGAACCTATTCTGCTAAGCCCGCCTTAAAATTCACACATTGGATGTCTACACTAAACGTGGGCAAAGTTTCAGATCATGAGGTAAACGGAGTAATCCCAGGATACGTCTGCAGAGGGCGCTAAACAGCTTGTTCTGCAAAATATGTGATAGTTCCCCAAGATGGCTTCAAGCCTCAACGTAAACCTCTTCATAGCTCTCTTCTCAGCAGTCCTCCCCTGGCAGCCCTGCAGCGCTTGCCCCCTGAAGGCTGGCCAATCAGAAGAAAGTGGGCTTGTTGGAAGAGAGGCCTTAAAGGGACAGCAGCTGAAACGAACCATTTCAGGCAGAGGCTGAATGAGGATTTTTACTGACGCCAGTATAAAATAAAAAAGGACTTCCAGTAATTCTCCTTTCACATTTCCTTCAGCAACTAGAGGTTGGTACCTGTCCTTAAACCTAAAAGTGTAATGTTGTTTTAAGCTTTACAGTCCCATTCTTGGACCAGTGTTGTTGTCAATCCCAGACAATGAATAGAAATCAATGCATTGCCATGCCATGTGGTAAAAAAAAAAAAACAACTGTCAGCATCATTTTAGCTTTCATCATTTAAATTCACAGTCAGACTTTCCCTTTTATAGAAACTCCAATAAAGTAAACACACTGGGCTGGCCTCCCCTTTGCTCAGTCTTCGTTGCCTTTTCTTCTTGCTCGTTGAATGAATAATGTCTACTCTTGGGTAAACCAAAATATCAATACATACTCCAGATCCATTTGGCCACAATACAGCCAAAAAACTAAATTCTGCAGCTCAGGGTGCAAACACATTGATCTGCAGCTCAGTAAATAGACTGAACACGGACTGATCATCAGGTTTCTGCAGCTCTGAGTCTCTGGGTTTGACCTTGACCACAGAGGAATTACAGCAGACAGCTGCAGCCTCAGAGAGGACACTGAATATGTTTCCCTTCATTGTTTATTAAAGAGGCACAGAGTGAATGATGAATCACTCCATCGCCTCCTGCTGAGGGACAAAATGCATCATGCGGGATGATGCACAGCGAGGGATTGTCTCATAAGTCTAGTGCACGTCTGTTAATATCATTGTAATGTAAATGGGTTTCCTGGTATTGTGTTTTGTATGACTATATGTGTGGTGGGGGTTGTTTTGCCCAAAAGTCACCAATGCGAATGGAGTAATAACATCCGCATTTCTTGCAGAATTTGCCACATGAAGTAAACACATACATAATGCAGACGTGGCATGCTGTCCAAAGCACATCTGGACCCTCAGCTGCTTCACACGGGCAGCTTGGGATTCCTCTAGTGCCCAAGGGAACTTCAGCAGAAACGTAAAGATCCACACAAAATACTCCGAGTCAGACGAAGCATTGTCAGGAAATGTTACAAAGGGGGTCGTACAAGCCGTTGTCTGAGTGATGTGAAATTACCGATGGTATGTGCATATGTCTGGTCTCATGAAAAAAAAATCATTTTGCTTGTTCATGACACCCACAAAATAAGGTGCCCATGAAAGCAAACCTTTGTGCAGTGGGAGGCAGCAGGAGCACTCACAGGAAACCCACGCAGAACTTTGAAGCTGCACAAAGAGAAGCACTTCGCTGCGCGTCGGAGCTAAGCACTGCACTGCCACGCTGCCCCCTCTTCTCTCAAAGTCAGGTATATAAAATATGAAGTATAAATAAGACCTCCATTATGCAAAGGATAAAAGATTTAAACTTACAGCCTTCTGTAAAGATACACAGGGGAGATGTTTTGTAGTAGGTCTTATTTATTCATAGGCATTGTTAGTATCCTTACAGCTTCTATTTTTCTATAGTGGATGGAAAACTTATTTTTGAAGAAAGTAGTAAACCAACACAGAACACCTCGACACAGCTGTCCTCATCATTTACAGCTTTTTACATTTTTTCAGGTGACAGTTTTGGAGCTGTCAACATGATTGTTTTGGTTCTGTTGCAGACCTTGTCATTTATTTCTAACAATGGATTTTTTTTTTTCTGTCTACTTAAAGCCTGCTGATTGAATCTTTGCTTCTAATCCTGCACAAACCAATCACAGCCCCCCATACTCATAACGAGGTGGTACATTTAAATATTATTTGTACATATTATTGAATTTAATAATCCTCCAGTAAAAATGGTAAAATAGTGTGTTAGACAAACAGAAAATAATATTCATCCGGACTGGATCTCTCTCAGCACACTGCGAGTAACAATGTGATCTATTATCTATGTGGACAGTTATTGATGATCGACTGCAGGAACAGATAGATATCAGTGAGACGGTATCAGAGCTGAGGTCTTATCTCAGCATGGCAGGGTTCTCACAACATGCACCCACCTACCATACACACAGGAGTGAGTATGCAGTGCATGAATCCATACACACACACACACACACACACACACACACACACACACACACTCTGTCATAGTCAGATATTACACGGGCCTGTGTGTCAGACTGACGGATGAGCAGCACTGGACCTCATTGATTGAAATGTACAGTTTATGTTCGGTCTGAGAGGTCGACCCGAGCGTTTTGTCGCCCCGCCTTGCTGTTGTGTGACTCTCCCTTCAGATGAATTTTAATCACCCTGCCCGGCTCTCTAATCAATAAACCATTTCATGCTATCCACACTAACATGTAACTTACTCTCAGCCTGCTGCACTGATGAATACACTGCTGCCAGGCGGGGCTCCAATGAGTGACTGTGTGCTTAAGGTGATAAAGAAAATACATCAGCAATCCATTCATACTGTGTGTCAGAGGTAGCCCGGAGTTTTTTGAACACAGTTACCAAATATGGTGTGTTATGTATCAGGACATTTTTTACAATACACAGTGAAGTAAGAAGAAATACATTTTATTCAGTAATATGATGAAGTTTAATGAGTTCAGGAGTATACATTTGGATTAAGAAAGGTATGTGAGGGAGGGTGGTGTCCTACACATTTTGTCGGGGTTCCAGTGCTTCTTGAGTTTTATGAATTTTATGAGTTTTATGAGTTGCTATGTTGCTTGAATTCTGATGTTTGGGTTCGGATGCTGGTCGGGTTTTTGTCTGGGTTCTTTTACTGTTCACGTTTTGTTGTTCTTGGTTGCAATGTCTCTTCTGTGGGTTGTGTTAGTGTCGTGTTTTTTTTTTAAATACTTTACAAATAAAGTTATAATACGATTTTTTTTTTTCATTTACAATTTATAACCCTAACTTGGTTAATACGCAGCGAACAGTGTCAGGCGATGTGTGGCTTATATGTTTAAAAAAAAAAACTCACCCTGGATGTATTTATGAAAAGTTTACTGCACATGTGAAGAGGGACACACACCATCACAAAGTCACAGGGAACACACACCCCAAAAAAATCTCATCCCTGCCCATCTCTGAAAGTATATCTGAACTGTTTTAAACCCTGACCACTCTCGTTTCCTTGCTTACTCGCTGTATGTTGAAACCAAGCGGTAACCCCGGAGGTTACCGCTTGGTTGCACTTAATAAAAAGGGTGTGTTTGTGGCTTGTTCAATCTCTGTTTCATATATGGACCACATTGAACTGAAGTTGACTTTTAAACAGCCATTTGTCTTTGAATGCTTACAGTCCTAATTTTACCACATTTGTCTGGTCTATGAGTCTGCACGTTTTGATCTACAATTTGCTCTGAAAGAAATTTTCCCCCAAAGGCAAAAACTAATTTGCAGCCCTTTCTATCGACAAACAGCCCAAACGTCAGTGAATCCTTAAAAAGACCAAAACCATCTCTAACCCAACATCAGTAGGGTTTTTTTTCTAATCAAATACCATTCATTTCTTACTCTTTGCATCTGTGTTTGTTAGTTTAGTATCACAACCAGCTCATATTGTTTTAAGAGCATGTGGTCATCCCAGGTATACATGAAAAACCCCACTATGATGCTTTGTAGGAGCCATGTCTTTCTCACAAGGCTCTGAGAGGGAAAAAACAGAATCTGTCTGCTGCACCTGCTTGACTGGCAGTAATAAGATGGGGTCAATGATTTGAATCAATGAAATAAATACAGCACTGTCCATCACCCGCCTGTGATTGACAGATACAACCAGATGACTCAGATACCTGAGGCGGCGCTCCACAGAGCCTGTAGCTCACGCATTCTGAAACAAGTGAGACAGAGAGGTTAAATATTTCATCTGGGGACACCAATATTACGCCCATGTCAAGAAACCATCCATGCAGGAAATTCCAAATAACCTTGAGAAGCTTAGCACAGCTTACGACTAATAGATACAGAGAGTGAGACGGTGCAGAGCAGACGACTCACAGGTCAAAGCACTGCCTCAAAATACACCTGCAGCTGCTTTTCATTGACAATACAATACTTTACATTCAGAGCAATTTAAGAAACGGGTATGAAAAGACTTGTGTTAGTGCGGTATGTGTGCAGCAGTCCATGTATGAGATGTAACCCAGAAAACTTCAAATAACAAACACAAGGCTGGAACTGCTGGAGGGAAAAGGTCAAACAGAAGAGGGAAAAAGAATGAAACAAAATGTTTCAAGCATTGCTGCATTTGAGCTCCAGCAGGTTGCCATAAACAATCTTAATGCAGGTTTTTTTTTCCCCCCAATTTGACTGTTATCATCCACAAAAAAAATAACCTTGTATGTTTTCTGAGCATCACTGTGAAATATTTTCTTGCAGGCGTCCGTGGGGACATTCAGCAATCAAAGACCTAATCACTGATCATTCAAGCAGACCACACGAGCCCAGCTGCCCACAGACAGAGCAGCACAGATGATTGGGTGTGCCATTTCTGTGAGAAATGGACCGTAACAGCTTGAATGACCGTCACCTTGGTATATGTGTTCTGACAGGTTGTTTCCTTCCAAGAAGAACCAATAGATTTTCTGTAAGTAAAAGGAAAACACTTCTGCTTTCTATTCACTGCAACTAAATATAAATGTTTCCCACAACCAAGATTACATACATATATTGTAAATTGATTTCTATTTCCTCCTTCTTTCTTCCTTGAAGGGCAAAGCACTTAAATTAATAAATAAACATTCAATTTAAGTCAGTATGACAATTTAGAAAAACAAGTTTCAGAAGAAAGTGACAGCAGGAACCCCAGACCTGCAGAGAACACTACAAGGATAAATTAAACTTAAAGGTTACACATTTTAAAAGAAACTGTGAGGAAGGAAGTAGGAACCAGAACAGCCTTTAGTAACTTGTTACTTGGGATTGAAAAAGGGTTTTTACTCCAATACAGAGACTCAGGCGCTCTGGGTGTTGCTTCAAAGTAGCAAGAAAAATGTAAAGGCAGGGTTGGTAATTTTTGAAAACTAGTATGATTTTGAAAGTAGCATTCCCTCAGTGCTCTGTCTACACCAGGGGTGCCCAATAGGTCGATCGCGATCATTTGCCACTTGATTGACGTACAGGGCGGCCAGTCTGTGTTCATTGGGTAAACCGTTAATGACAACTACTCTCCTCTCTTCTAACAATACGGGTCACCACGTAGGAAAACATGTGAGCTAGCTTACGGCAAAAATATAGCAAGCCTTCAAAATTATATCTAGGCTACTAAAGAAGGAAAATGAGTGGGGGAGCCGGACCAAGTAAGGACCCAAAAACTTACCACTTCCATGCGGAATGGGAGGAGGATTTTATATTCACCATGTCATATTCAAAGTGCATTTGTCTGATCTGTCAATCTACCATTGCTGTTCCAAAAAAGGGAAATGTGGAGAGGCACTTTCGAACTGTTCATAAAAACTATGACACTGATTTCCCTCCGAAAAGCGAGCTGAGAAAGAGAAGGGTGACTGAAATTGCAGATAACCGGACAGCAGTCATTTTTCACACAACAGTGAATTTAAAAGCAAAGGCAGCCACCGAAGCATCGTTCCGGGTGAGTCACTCCATCATTAAGCATAAAAAGTCCTTCCAAGAGGGAGAGATGGTCAAAGAGGCCTTTGCTGAGGCAGCTGACTCGTTGTTTCGGGACTTTAAAAATAAACCCGTTGTATTATCTTCAATCAAAGCTCTTCAGCTGTCAAGAAGTACAGGGACACGGCGCTGTGAAGCAATGGGAGATGATTTGACACAGCAGCTGTGGAAGGACATCGCGGACTCTGAGTGTTTCTCGTTGCAATTAGACGAGTCAACGGACATGAGTGATACAGCCCAATTGTGCATTTTTATTCGGATGGTGTTTACCGATATGACTGCAAAAGAGGAGCTGTTGACAATACTGCCCATGAAGGAACATACGCGGGGAGAGGACATTTTTCAGTCTTTCAAAAACTTTCTTGTGAAAACCCAGCTCCCGGTGAGCAAATGAATGTCAATCACCACGGATGGTGCACCCGCGATGGTGGGCCGCTTGAATGGATTTATCGCCAAGTGCAGGGAGGACAGTGCTTTCCCGGACTTCCTTAACTACCACTGCATAATACACCAACAAGCATTATGTGCAAAAATGCTGAACATTAAAGAGATAATGGATGTGGCAACGAAAATCGTCTGTTCTATTCGAGCGAGATCTCTTCAAAGACGGTTGTTTGGTGCACATCTGGAGGAGGCTGACTGCAACTACTCTGACCTGTTGTTACACACTGACGTGAGATGGCTTAGTAGGGGGAAATTCCTGCAGAGATTTCGAGACCTCTGTCTGGAGATAAAGGAGTTTCTCCTCGTCAGTAAAAATGCAGAATACAAGCAACTTAATGACGATCAGTGGCTGCTTGGCGTTTTTAACCGATCTCACTAACATGCTGAATGAGCTCAATTTAGAGCTGCAAGGAAAAGACAAAACCGTGGTCAACATGATCAGTTCAGTTAATGCTTTCAAATGAAAAATGCAACTTCTGTCCTCAAAGCTGCAGCGCCATGATTTGGGGAACTTTCAAAACCTCAGATCAGAGCTGGAGACCCAAGGGAAGGCGTGTGAGCAACTTGACAGTGCGCGCTACACAGAGCAGATTGATAACTGTCTGTCAGACTTTGACAGACGGTTTCAAGACTTTGCTTTACTCGAGCCAATCGCCACATTTATGTGCTACCCATTTAGGGAAGATATTGAGGTTGATTCACTTGCATCAAAAATTGCGACACTTTTTCACCTGAAACCGTCTGCAGTGGAGGATGAGATGTTGACATTACAGGCTCACATTCAGCTGAAGTCCAGGGCTCATGGACAGTTTTGGAACTTACTCACAGAGGAAAAGTACCCAAACATGAGAAAATGTGCTACCTCCTCCCACATGAAGATTATTAAGTCCAAATACCGTTCCACCAGGACTGATGATCATTTGAAAGCCTGTTTGAGGCTGGCTACCAGCAGCTACTGTCTGGACTATGCAACCCTGGCTGACTCCATTCAGTGCAAGTCATCAGAGTAAGGTAGTGACCATAAATGTATTAAATTGTATTGTGCTAAAATGGTTAATACAGTGATTCAAGGTATGCCAACATATATATATATAAAATATACTCAGTATATATACATTTATTTAGCATATTTTAATGCTAAATTTTTTTGACCTGGTCATTTTAAAAGTAGCTCGCAAGCCAAAAAAAATCCTTGTGGCAGATATTGGTTTAAGTTTTTACAGGTTTACAACTGCTACAGATGACGGATTTTCTGTCTCTTGTATTTCCTCACTCTTTCGCTCCTCTGCTTCATTTCCTCGTGTCTCTCCATGAATCGCTGGTGGGAGGGAAGCAAGGAAAGGAATCAAGGACGCATTGTAGGAGACATGAAAAGTACCCATAGAGCTTTCCAGCTAAGGGCTGTCATGCTGATGCCTTTTTAAAAAACACAGTATATGGATACAACAGAATGCTCCCTTTCCTTCTTTGTTGTTTTATGTATACATTATACATGTTTAAGGATTATGAATACTTCTTTCCCTTCAATAGTTAAAGTCGAAACAATGAGTGCGTTGTCTTTCTTCCCCTATACTTGTTTTTAGATTTGCCGTTTTGCTTCTTTAAATCTGCCGACATGTTTTCTGATCTCTGAGTGATGTAGTAGGCAGACTTGTCCTCAGGATGGAGATGGTGCGGGAAAACAAACCTCTCAGTCAATGTGTATCTTTCTTTGAACCGTAGTGCTGACAGCTCAAGGTGACATATTCGATGTGAAACTACATAAAGAGAAACTCTCTCATTGGAATAAATAAGAACACCTATACTTCTGTAAATGTGTCTGTAAATTCTTGATCACTAGTTGATAAAACGCAGACTTATCTGAGGTTGCCCTTTCCGGGTTTGGTTCCTGAAGCGTTCCTTGATGCAGCGGCCCACAACAGCATTCATGAACCGGCTGTATCTGTCTCCAGGATCAAAGCACATCGTGGACTCGGCTGACCTTCAGCACCCAAAATAGCTCCTTCATCTGGCTTCACTAGGGCCAAATCAAAGACTTTGCTAGCACATAATGCCCTTTTAAATTACATACTGTGAATCTTTAGGGAAGGACTCTGGGTCTTTTATATTCTCTATGACTTTCCTTCTAATGTGCATGCACTGCTTACGGATATTTAAAAAATGGCAACAAGTTCATTTTCTACTCAGCATTTAAAAACGTATCCTTTTGACCTTCTGGTGGTGCTGCGCTCATAGTATAAATATGTTTTACTTCTCATCACAGCATGGTGTACCTTTGAGTCCCAGTAGTAAACCAGTTTATCCAGACTGTCACACCATGTCCAGTGTCAAAGTTTCTTAAAAGGCAGAGTCAATAGCATTGTTCATAGCAGGTTTTAAACACAATGTTAAAACTGGGCCCCTCCTCCTTGGCTCCTCCCTCCTGGGTCGCATGAAAAAAATAATTTTAATAGACTCTTCCATTCCTCAACTAGACATTGGGGCACGTTGTAGATTTTTGTCAGGAGGCTCGAGGTCCGCCTCAGCTCCAACTCCTTGCCTAATGTTAGGTTGACCTAAGGTAAGTTTGAGAAATCATCTCCAACGGGGCAACCGCCATCCTTGTGCTTTGAAACACCTCTTCAGACACCAATGGGTGACGTCACTGAGACAACATCCATGTCATATACAGTCTGTGTCTATACCTTCATGTAGCCTAAAGACGGTGAGTGATAATAACCCCATTAAGTGTAGTCACAAGGCTTTTGAGAAACCACAAATACAATCTCAGACGCCCACACTCACTGAAAACTTCAATTTTCCTTTCTTTTCATTTATCTTCAATGTTCCTTCATTGAAGCCGTAGGCGGTCACTGAATGGCTGAAACAGGATGATTCACTGTAGGAAGCACTTGAAGCCAAGGCAGCTTTGTATAATTATAACAATAACATCAGTTGCATCACTAATAGCGGGAAATTGCCGTGTGCATAATGTGTGTGTCTGGAAATACCGCAGGGACCTTTAGTCTCATCGGCCTATCATAAAGTAACGCAGCATTGTTTTGATACTCTGATGGGAGACATGATTATGAGACTCCAGTGACAGAGAGTTATTGTCAATTGATTGAGTCAACGTTTAAACACTCAACCTGATACAGCTGAAAACAATGAGTACTTCAAACTGCTATTAGTGAGTAAACAAATTATGTGGTTCACCGTTCTATGACGAATAAAGCTGGAGTTTAGTCTCCACCCCCCGTGGCTTTCAGACTGCATTAAGGTCAGGGAGGTAAAGCTGATTGCCGCAGTTTCAAAACGACGTTCTGGCCCTGAATATGTGTCCCCGTGCCTCCTCCAAACCACCGCATAAAAGGTCAAGCGCTCAGAATTCCTGTGGCTTAGCACTCAATTAGTTGGAAATTGCCTTTTGTCTGCTGGGAGCAGGTGATAATTGCTGTGGGTCACAAGTGATAATTGCCAGCGAACCCCTCCGAGCCGCTGCCTATTAAAAGGAGTTATTTAAATCACATCACCTTTGGGGTGCCTCTCGCTCTTTTATGCTCGTCTGTAATTGGGCAGGTGATTTATGAAACTTTTCACATCAGCTGATCATGCGGAGAAACTTCAGGATCAAAACTTCAGAGCAGCAGAAACTCCTCACATGTTGGGACAAACTGGGCAAGCCTCACTCCTTATATTGCACAATGCATGAAAAAAAAATAGGTAATCTACTCCTGGAGAAAATCACACTTTAGAATAGTCTAAAAACAATCTCTCACCTTTTTAAATAACACTAATTGATAGCACTCCACAAACTAAAGTGGCTGCAGGGAGAGAGTTTCCTCCAAAAGTGTTGCTTGATTTGACAAAAGCATTGGATTTTGAGGCTCCTTGAGTTCTGCACTCTAATTACTGTCTGCGATGTAGTAGGCTACTTGAGGAAAAACTTCACCATGAAGATAACGTTATAAATCATATATTGGATTTTCTGAGCACAGGCCCAGTCACATCGGAAAGTGACACATTAAAAAAATCTTACCAACAATTGAACTCTGACCCTTAATGCAAGTCTCAAAATGAACCTATACACTTCACCATGGTTTTGTAACAGTTATATGTGTCTCTAGCTATTCAACAAACCCCCCAATAATGAGTAAATTCCATCCTCTCCACCTTTTTCCTGCTCCACTTTCCAGAAAATGTGTGCTCAAACGAGCCATTTGAAGATTTTCCCTTCATGACATCACAAAGGGCAGCAACCCCTCCCCCAGGTGGGTGACACTCCCACAGCTAGGTGTTTGTTCTGCCCTCTGAGTCTGCCTTCTCACTGTAAACAATAGGACATGGAGCGAGAGAGCCCGAACCACCCAAGCCCTTCCAGAGAGGGGGCGTGGTCAAACACAGCTCATTTACATTTAAAGCTACAGACACAGAAACAGCCTGTTCTGAGCAGGGCTGAAATAGAGGGGTTTATAGACATGATCAAATACATTATCAGAGTGGATTTAGCATGAGAAACTTCACAGACATGATTTGGAGATCCCTGAGACTTATTTCAACTTGTTGACAAGGAGCAGAATATGTGACCTTTAAAGCTTTCTATGTTGTTATTCCTGCACCGATCCGTGTAAAATGATTGAGCTTAGAAAAGAAAACGGCAAACCCAACCAACGAAATGCAAGCTGATTCAGGGTCTTCTTTACTGACGATTGCAACCATCTATTGATATGCTAAATATGTCCTCACTGTTGTTTTTGGTATCAACCTGTCCTTTTGCCTGGAAGTTTTCACAGTAAACAACAGCTGGTGAGAACAGGCTGCTGCAGGAAAAACCTCTTCGGTTTTCACCTTTAAACTCTCAATATACTCAAAAAACAACATTTGTGTGCAAGATTGTAAACATGAACGTCCAAGTTCTGCAAAGGTTCATCAATTTGATTTGTTAACACAGATGTTGCAGAGGTACAGAACTATGACCAATGTGGATAAAAAAAAGACACCCAAGGGTAACGCAGTCTGACGCTATCTTTAAGTAGGCCGTTCCTCATCACCGAGTGTCCAAAGACAGAATACGCTGTACAATCGTGTAGATGAGAAACAGAGGTTGTTAAGTACCAGAGAGAAGAAAACTGAAGAGAGGAAAAAGTGAACGCAATGGGGATGGAAGGTGAAAGGAACGACCAATCATCAGAGCAGTTAATTGTGTGTTTAACAGCCTAAAGAGCCATATTCCAGGGACAACACTCCTGGGAAAGTGCAAAGTAAGGCTGTTCTAATTATCACAACTGCAGAACAGGACATCTAATCTGTACTGGAAGACCACCAAGCCGGAACTATCGACCCTCGTAAAGTTTCTCTGAGTGTAGCTGGTGGCCCAAAATAAGATGTGAAATATGTGCTGCTGTTTTAATTATAGTGCAGCATCAGAACAGACTGTAACCCAGATTGGAAGAACTTCTTTAGCCATAAGAGTAATTGAACTATATCTGCTGTCCACCCTGAATCTGGCTGCAAATACCTATATGATGAGTATATTTTTGCACTCGTCTCATCCAAGCACTCCGGCTTCTTCCCACAGTCCAAATACATGCTCGTTAGGTTAATTGGGGACTCTAAATTGCCCATAGGTAAGTTGGCTGGTTCTTTGGCTCTATATGTGAGCCCTGTGATTGGCTGGCATTCAGTCCAGTGCCCCTGACCCCGAACAGGAAAAATGGTATAGATGATGGATTGGATGGATATTTTGACATTATAAAAACCAACACAAAGAGACATTTGCAAAGACACTTTCTGTTTTCAAAAGCTGCTGTAACTACGGCATTTACAGACACATTCGGCTTAAAGTCACCTATTAACTGGGTCACTCAATAAACCAATACACCGGGACCTTCATGTCCATGCAGGGAGGAAAATGTTAATGACACTGGATGCTGACTGTACTGATGGTGTGATATGTTCACGCGTCATCAGTCGACTGAGCTTATCTGATGTTCCTATTGGTTTCATATGTTTGTTATGAGAGTTCTGATCTCAGAATGAACATAATAGTAACCTCCTTAAGTGTTGCCATTTTTGTCGTTACATCCCTGCACATCAAGTAGGTCTGAGCTCTCGTGTGTGCCCTCTAGAGGTATCATCCAATAACACGAGTCGCATACAGTCAGGTATGTCTCCAGCCTAAAGAGCTCACACAAGAGGTATTTACTCTCACCGCAACAATTCGCCTCGCAGAGGCAGTAGCAACAATCTTTAGAGACATTAAGAGGGGGAGTATCATGATCATGATTTCCATAAAAACTACTGTCTTTATTACTTATAGCCTCAGATTGTGACAGGAACCCTTGTGACGTTTTCCCACCATCTCCTTCCCCTAAAAAAAAGACCTTGAATGCTTCATGACTGAAGGAAATTATGGTTCGGTTGAAAAGATTTCCTGAGTTTCCAGAGTTCTGACTCTCTGCGGGAGTCTGTGCAGTTCTTGACCTCCCGATAACAGCTCTCTTTCCTGTCTCTAAATAGCTGCTCTTTGTGATGTGGCGATCCGTGAACTTTACAAGCCCCACAAAACCATTTAGCTTCCATTCAATGTCTCATCTTCAAATGTTGTAGGAAGCATTCAAGCTACATCACTAGTATTCAAAATGAGCTAGTTTTCTTAACATTACTTCAGGTGTTCTGAAGAGGCTCAAGTTGATTAGGGTGCTCTAAAAATGTTTTTCAGGGATTGCTGAGAGAAAAACACACTTTTCTCAAGTCTAAATTCCACCGGGCACAGTAGCTGAGAAGCAGCTGCCAAAGCCAATCATGGGCACTCTATTTAATGCTTTTGAGAATGCACTGCAGTATGTTTAAGACGCCCAGGTCTAAGTATGTCTCAGAAGCAGCTACCTGTTCTACTATTAGTATTTGCAGAGTTTATTTATGATGGAGCCGCTGTATTGTACAGCCCCGTTAAAGCAGCACAGAGTACATGAGCCCAGCATGAAGTCAGACAAGGATGAACAGAGAAAATCTGCTCAAGTGAAACACAACTGTGCAAACTACAGTCCAACGGATTAATCAGTCAGCCGATAATATCAGCCGATATGAGCTTATCCAGTGACTATTGGTATCGGCTAATCTCAGATATGTGCCAATATTACTAGATTTATTAACCAGTCAAAAATAATTTCTTTTGAGTTTCATTGTATTACACTAGCAGTTCTCGTTCTGGCTTTCACCAGCAGAGGGCGCTATATGGATTACAACAAGCGCCATCACTCTCCAGGGAAGGGTGATGCACGCTCAGTTACTTTCCAGTTGAGTGACCATCTTGTCTTTGTTATAAATATTTAGTGTTTGATAACTGCATTTAAGAGATCAACGCAATAAATGTGTATCTGTATATCTCTACAGATTTCATAGATCAAAGGACGATATCTGCAGATATATGGGTATTGGATTTTTTCATCCTCAGTATCGATATCAGCCCACAGAATCTCATATCGATTGTGCAAACGTCATCATATACTGAGACAACACAACATCAAAAACAGGTGAAATCCTACGCTGAAACGTGCACTTTCAGTGGACATGTGTGATTGGCTGCAGTTGCCCCTAAGGATTACATTGAAGTCACAACAGCCCATACTGCTGAGATGTTCAACTGGAATAAACATTTAGATCCCAAAGTCAGGAAAAAGATGCATGTTCAATACTGAAATATTTTTTTCTTTTAATCTCATCAAAAATCATTAGGATTACAAATCTGGGGAACACAAAATGGCAATCCATTCCATATAATACAACACAAAATAAGCATTATTACAGTGTTAGAAATGTGTTTATTTGCATACAAAACACTGTTCAATCCTTGGAGGTTTTTTTTCCAAATCCAATGACAGTACATCAAATTCTGAAGTCATATTTGGATTTAAAAAATAATAGTTTAACCAAAATAAAAGAACAAACCTGGTTGGATTCAGTTGTTGTTTCTTTCAGTCTCATTGAATTACCTTTACAAGTAAAAATCAACTTGCTTGGTTAAATGAATAATAACTTAGTGTTATCAGGTACCTTTCTTTTGCAATTTGGAAATAATTTGCTGGTCACATCCCCTCAGCTGCAGACTGCAAGGCATTCACCCAAACCATTTCAGAGCCAAGTAGACTCTGTTCAAAGCAACACTGCCCCCTTGTGTTTACAAAAGGCGGAGCTCTTATTCATACACATCCCTGCAGGGTTTTTTTTATTCTTTGTAAGTAAGACTGTCACCCAATCTCTCGCTCCTTCACTTCCTCTCTCTCTCTGTCAGTCAGCCGTGTCCCGTTCTCTTATTCAGTCAGTGCCTCGCCTTCTCCGTCTGTCAGTCTCTCGCTCCTTCACTCACTCCATCCCTCTCTCCTTATTTACACACCTCACTTCCCTCTCATTCACTCACCTGCACTTTCCCCCGATCCGTCACCGTACACGTCTTTGTTGTCCAGTTTTTACACCGTCAGCAGCATGCTTCAGTCAGCTCTCTCTGTACCAGGGAAACTTTGTATCCTCTGAAAACCCTCTCATGTTTGTTGTGTTGAACCTTGCCTGAGCTTGGTGCACTTCAAACCACTTCAAACTTTTACTCTCCTTGACATTGAGCATTACATGTAGTTCCAACCACTTATAACTGCTTCTATGCTTTAATCCACCTTCAGCTCCTCTGAATCCTTCTCTCTCTCATTATCGTTTGTTCAATGCATTTAGCTCAACACTGTGCAGCATATTCATCAAGACAAAAAGTCTTAAAACTGGTATTGCACTGCAATGCAAAAACAAAAGAACCTTTTATGAAGCATGAGATGAAAAGAGTGTCAGTTTGTTCTTCAAATACATAAACAATTATTTGATGGATTGCTATGACTTGCTGCCCAGACATTTATATTGCCTCCAGGATGAACATCTCTCCTGACTTTGGATTTGTGTTCAATCATGAGGCTGAATTCAAGACTTTTAGGCAGACTGTCTTGACATTTTATGTCTCTTTTTATCATCTTGGTGGTTATTCGGCCTATATTTTAATGGAGCCGCTGCAGAGAGAAAGATTGTTGGGATGAGAGGACAACATGCAGCAAAGTAGGAAAGTTGAAGTAAGACCTGGGGGCACCGCAGTGAGGGCTATAGCCACCGCACAAGTAGTGCGCCGCGACCAACTGATCGAAAATTATCTGTCTTCATTCTTTCCTGTAGTACTTGTTTAGTCTATGCATATGTTCCATTTAAGCGCCTGCATCCTTTGTAAGGGGCATTTGAACACAGATTATATAACAGCGACAGATTAAAGGCGGCCCCATTTCCAAGTCTCCTTCAAATGCGGCTGCAAAATGCGTCTTTGCATAGCCAAGGTAAATAGTCTGTTAATGAGACGTGTCAAATATGGAGGAGGAAATGCTGATAGGTTGGTCAGTCCAACACGTTGATCCTGAAATATAGGCTGAAGTCTGTGAAGTTTTTTGTAAACATATTCTGGGTGCCCAAAGTTTAAACTCTAATTACTTTACCGATAATATTTTTTTCCGATAATTTTTATTTTAAAGTTCAAAAAATCCTAAATTGGCTTGGTTTGCTTGTGACTGTGCATACCTATAAGTTGTATAAGGTGTTCTCTAAACTTTTCATGGAGTGCCACCATCAAGTCAGCATTTTTATTTATCCAACACGTTGCTGTATATCTTATCTGCTCAGATATCTTAAAAGAAAAGCTCATTTTGAAAACATTGAACTCCAGGATTTTGATGAAATGTCCAATATCAGCATTCTGCCTCCTCTCCTCCATTCTCCCCTTATCTCCTCCAATCCTCCATATCTGCCTCTCTCACTCTCTTCCCCTCTTGATCCCATATCTCCCTCCACCGTCCTTCCCTAATCTCTCCCGGCGCTCATCCCCGAGGACCTATGCAGAGGGAGAACGCCGCCATAAACCTTGGCATTCAAACCAACGTAGCTCATGAATTTTAATACGCCACACAAGAGCACGGGCAGGCAGGTGGGCAGACGGGCTGCGTTCAGACTGTGCATGTCTTTCACTGCGCACAGCGAGGGGATAATAAAAACCTCTCTGACGTCACGGCCCCAAGGTTGCTCCCTCACCACTCAGTCAACGGGTGCCCAGGGAATCTGGTCTTTATCGCGCCTGTTTGGGCTTATCTCAGCTTCGAGCCCGCAGGCCAAGGTCAATTTCATGCCTGGGCAAGGGGTGCTGATGATGTGGGGGTTGGAATCGCTGTAGTGGACAACCCAGCTGCCCCTCTTTGGATGCGGGTCAACAGCGGCAAAATATGAACCGCAAATTGTCTGAGGCGAATATTTCACAGCAGAGACAGACATGCTGACGCTACCGAGGTTTAGTTATTTTCTGTTTGTTGTGCTGAAGGCTGCAGAATCCCGAGCAATATTTAAGTAGACTATATCTGTCTCTTTTTTCTCTGTATCTCGTTTTTAAATCGAGCAGGTAGACAGTATCATGGAGAGGGGATTTTGGTTTAAAGAGGAACTCCTATAAAAGTCAGTTAACGTATGTTGTAAATATTTGAAGGGGTTGTATGGCGTCTAAGGCTCGGATAGAAGTTGTTGTTGTTTTTATCTGAAAAAGGACCATGATAAAAATGCACACACGTTGAAGAACTTGTAATGCATTGAAGACAACCTGAAGAGTTGGAAAGGTGCAGATTTTTATCAGCCTTACTGGGTCTGATCACCACCGAAACAAAAGATCCCAAATAATTTATTTTAAAAGTGCTGATTAAAGAAATCCAGCAAATACTGGTCCCAAAGTCAGACTTCCATTAATAGACACATCATTGAAAAGGACAGAGAATCATCCATCAAAGCTTTTACACAATTCTTGCAGCGTTCGTTAGTTTTTTTTTTATATCCTCCTGTGATGTATTTTTTTTGTAGTGGTCACAAAAAAGCAGTCTGATTCTGCTCGTAACTTCCAGTAAAACACATATACAACCTGCTAACTCCGCTCCAATAGATTCCCCGATACTCTCGTCCTTTGATGTCTAGCTTGAACTTCTCCACAGTAATCTCTCTCCTCACCGAGCGCTGGAGCCATGAGCCTTTTAACACGACCACAAGCCCCGTTCTGTCATCGACCTCTCGTGAATTAGATTCCCCCGGCCACCGACGGAAAACAAGATGAAGGAGAATCAGGTTAGGGAGCAGAAGATTAAATGAAGAGAGTGCTGTTTGCAAAAGCTTCTTTGTGGTTAGGCCTGTTAGTCTAACTGCTGCAGGAGTGCACTCGGGCTGAAATGTTGTTTGGTGAAAGGAGGCCTTTTTTGTCATCTAGCGTCACATGGGATTCAGATTCAGAGATAAAAGGGTTAAATACATTTGATTTTAATGTGCATTTAATTAAAGTATGTCTGCATGGCTACTTGTTTGCCATGTGACAGCTGATGGCTGCAATGTTCATCTCCTAACACAACAGTGATGAGGAGCATCCCAGCAACCTCAACTGTGTTAAAAAATGCATAACTGATTGCATTGGAGATGGAGGTCAAAGCTATTCTTTAACCTTTCCAAACTTTTTATGGGAATTTGTGTTTTTTGGAACTCATCCAATAGCCGGAGAAATCACAGACAATCTCAATGGGCCATTTTTTTCAATCAAGAAGGTTTAATTATCTGTTTCTCTGATTGGTCTATCAGTGAATCACATAACAATGTCCACATCTGATGAGGTCGTGTGCCGCACGGGTCGGCTAGAGATGCCGAGCGGATTGCTCAAAACAAACCCTGATTGGTTTTTCGCTGCTGTGTGATGGAAACCAGTTCTGGTGTAATTAATTCCTCTGCAGCCACATTCAGTGTCTGTCCTTTTCACCGTTACTGTAATGCAAGCTGAGAATTTTAAACAGATTGGCTCCAGCATGGAGAGAATCAAACATCCACAGGGGGAAACATACAGAGAGAACATGTGTCTGAATCATGTTTACTGCGCTGTGGATTCCTCTGGGAGAGACATATGGAAGAGCAAACATTCGGCTCTACACTCGTTAAACACACTCCTGCACATAAATGATCCATGCAGACATGAAGGTATGCTGTAGCAAACATAGACTAAGTATTTTCTCAGCATGGATTTTAAAAAATCTCAAACTATTGCAATGGAAAGACCTGGTCCAGTTCACCTGCTCTCCCTGTAGGCACTATGAATTCAACTGAAACTGCAGCACAGTCACTAGAAATCTTTTTTAGAGCTTACACAGCAACCTGTAAACGCTCTGCTTCAGTGCTATATGTTGGCACTGGTTTCTAACCTTAGTAACTGCCAAACACTCAAACTTTATTGAATGTACTAATCAATAAGGCTCCCTCTGACATTGGCTGGTCTGTGGTAGCAACTTGTGGTCAACACCCAACCATTATTTACAAAATAAGCATCATGCTTTATTGAAGAAGACATTAAACTAGTTCAGTCAGGAATACTCTCGTGCAGTTGTATTTGGCAGTATTGCCTCCTCTCTTAGCTCTCAGCAGTATCAGTGCAGCATGCTACAGATCATGCTGAGAGCACAAACATTTAATTCCCCCCATGGGGACAAGCAGAACAGAACCTGAATGTATGTGCATGTAATGATACTGACATCTTGCAGACATAACAAGAAAACAATTCATCCTAGAATATAAAATGCGTTGACTGAAGCTGGTGGAAGTCGGGGTGGTGGAAGGAGAATTTCACAGCAGTATCTAGCAGCAGAGTGGATGTGATGCAGGAGGAGTGAGAGGCAGAATAGTTTAAATAGACCGCCTTGTTGTCAGGGTCTGATAATGATTGGTTAGCATTGGGGGTAGTTCTCAGATCAGCTGATAGCTGCTTGCAGGCAGGACTACCGTATTACGCCTGAACTAGCACAGGGCTCCATTAATGGAGACAAACAAAAATCAAGAATATGTCCAGTGAGGTCTTAAATCAAGTAAAAGACAGATAGCCATTTTTTTATAATCTCAATTTTTTTTTTTAATAGGGTGACCATACCACCGTGATTTGGACCCTACCTGTTTTCAAGCTCAATGTCTCAAGTCCCCACAAATACCTTTAAAACACCAATATGTCACAGTTGTGATCAGTCCCTGTCCCAGTTTTAACCAACCAAAACAATATACCATGCTTGCTACACTTATTTGTCTGTATACATGTCAATCAATGTCTTTGTCGAGGCTGCTGCTGTTTTAAGTGATAGAAAAACAGAACAACAAGTTCAATACTGATTTGTTTGTACCTGTGTAAATCAATCTCTGGGTTGAGGCTGATGCTTAGCGAGCCTAGCTAATCATGCTAACAGAACCTGCTGAGTAACGACCAATGAGGCTAGCTGTCATGCTGAAAAAGTAAGTGAACGTAAAAGCAGAAAGCTTCAGGAGACCAAGTGTCCATACATAGCCATATTAAAACAAGTGATAACAAACAGGGGGTACAGACTGCTGATAAACTTTAACAGGCCGCTCAAGAGGGCACATAGTGTAACCAGTGCAGGTCGATGCATGTGGGTGTGCACTAAAATTAAAGTGTCTTGATTTGGAGGTTTGAAAACATGGTCCCCCTATTATTGAACCAAATAAGTCGCCCTCTGCCGGCTAATAGAAAGAATGCAAGTGTCAGGCACTTTGCATGAGATTCACTTCTAATATCAAAGGCTGTCCACTTCTTATATTCGGTCAGGTTCATTATATTGCAGGGGACAGGTTACTGAGTGCAGCAGTGTGGCTCATTGATGTGTTTTGGGCGACAACAAAATCTATGGCACAGAGGCTCATACTGAATCAGACTTTGTACACAAACAATACGTCTGAGATGCATTTTTAGTTTTTAGGTCTGCACATGAGATTTAGCACAAAGACATATCACTAGCCTCTTTCTCATTCTTCAGATTCAGTGGATTAAATGCACAGATCTCTCATTTCTCACACAATATGTAAAGCCTCAGGATAACACAAACATGTCAAAAGGAAGGACAGCCTCCAAACAAAGGAGAGCCTCAGAGAGGAATACCCTGCGTTGTGTAATTATGTACATCCATGCATCAAAAGGGCCTCAGAGCATTGTTTTGTATTCATACCGTTTGATTTAGTATGCCGAGGAGTCCCCTCTGTTTTTACTGTCAGCGCTGTACCTGCTGATTAGACTGATATGTGAGAGATGAGAGGTGGAGCTGAGCGCAGGGGAATACCGATAGGTTCTCGCTCTGAAGGAGAGCCTGATAGAAATTCATAACATTATGAACAGATCAATTGAGTACACACAACAGCCCAGGCAGATATGAAGAGCTGTAAATGAAGATGGATCATCGCTATATTGCCTTTGAGACGCAATCTGAGGGGTCGTGTGTGAGTATCAGAGCAGTGATGGCCGCACCGTCTCACTCATAAGTCGTCAGAAACAGCAGCTCTAGCTTCATTTCTGGAGCAGGAATTAACGACAGGTAACACTGCATTGACTGTATGTTAATATGGACAACACGCTTCTGTCTCCACTAGTAGTGAGTGAAGCCAAATAGCCCCACGAGGAGCACCAGCATAAACTAGCTACCCTCAGGTCTGATAATCTGGTTGAGAACTTTGCAAGGAGCCACATTAGTCAACAGAGTGTCAATCAAGACATCACATCTGAGGCCCATTTCAGAACTCAGGTAAAAGTGCAAACACCAAGTCTTTTAACCCTTAAATCGTCTTTTCACCCTTCCGTTTCAGTAAGGGAGGTCACTCACACCAGAGAAAGAGGGGTAACTGAAGCCTGTTCCAGAAAAAGTGGTAACTTTAGCTACATGAGTCAGCTCCTTGTTGTAATCCCTATAGCGCCCTCTGCTGGTGAAAGAGAATATGTATATCTTTATATATATATATATATTAGAAGTAGGAGGTTAAAGTAGGAGGACCTCTTTTTTGTCACCTGTTGCCATGGTGAATCATGGTATCAGGGCTCCATCAGTATTGGCTTTTTTTAAGTCATGGTGCACGCTCTGAACTCCGAGTGAACCTACCGAGAGTTGATTGAAGGAACTTAAATCAGCTGTTTCTACTGGAAAGTCTGAGTTGCACCTGGGGGTAAATCAACTCAGAGCTCAGGGTCAGACTCTGACTTTGTTTAAGCTCGTCTCTGAAACAGGTCCCTGGTTTTTTTTCATTACAAGCAGAAGGTAATGATGATATACTGAAGAGAAAGGCCGCAGACAAAGCTGCATTCACTGACGGTTTGAGTGTGAGTTTGTGCTGTTACGTCAGGCAGGCTAGGAAAGTTTGACCATTTTAATTCATCACACAATTCAACAAATCTTCTGTCCTACTGAGCTGCTGGAATTGCTCACTGTGTGCTTTAATGCTTAAGAACAGAGAGAATAAGATCTCAGTGTGTCACAGCATCAGGGATCTGAAGACTGGTGGGAGTGATGATGAACCCAGGAGGAGGGGACTGTGCGTGACCTCTGGTTACTCCGCCCTGCTGATGGTTCATCCTCCACGCTGACAGTGTGAGCTTCCACCCGCAGAAATCCCTGTGTGTGTCTCTGTGAGTGTGTGTGTGTGTGTGTGTGTGTAGGACCCCGGGTAGGCCTGATCTAGAGGCAAAACCAAACTCAAGGTGTGACCCCGAAGGGTGAATCTAGGACTTCCTGTTATTTCTCTTTGTTCACGGTGACATCGTCTCTCTCTGGGTTCTCCTCCTGCTGTCTATAGAGGTGAACCCTGCCAGCTACCATAACTCTGACTGAGCTATCACACCTCATCGTCCTCCACCTTCCTCCTCTACACCTCAGAAAACTGTGACATCACCTCACATGCAGACATCAAATATAGTGAGAGAGAGTTCCTGAGAAGGAGTCTGCTAAGAAAAGAGAGACATTTCACTTTAAGGACCTTGAACGTGAAAACTTGACTGTGAGTACATATATGTGGTGATCACTGACAGGCTCACACTATTATCTTAATCATTTTAATCATTTTACAATTCTGGGTGAATGATTGAGATGTAAAAACTCCTCTGTTACAGAAATATTGTGCTTGATAAAAAAAATAGAAAAAAGTAGCTAAATAATACAAAGACAAAACAGAAAGAGTTATAAACTACCAACATCAGTGATCTCTGAAGTAAAGTCTGCTTCTGTTTTTTGTTTTTCTTCTCCATCACTGCAGGGATTCTGTCTATAATGATGATTGTCATGGCTGTGATTTAAAGCTCTTTCTGTTGTTTTGGTTCACTGCATGCCTCTTTAGGGCTGCCATGTCTTTTCTGTAGAACAATGCTGACTTCTGCTGGCCACCAGGAGGAAATGCATGAGCAGGGGTTCATGTCACCACACCTCAGAGTCTGCAAACTCTTCTGTGAACAACTTCCTCTCAAAGAAATCAGCAACAAAGATCCTCCAGTGACAAGCAAAGCCTGGAGACCTGTCACTCTGCTGCTCTCCTGAGACTTCCCTCTGTGCACATGTGCAGCAGAGCACTCTCCCCTATGCATACTGTATATACACTGTAAAGTAATGTACTGCTGCATACTGTATATACACTGTAAAGTAATGTACTGCTGCATACTGTATTCACACTGTAAAGTAATGTACTGCTGCATACTGTATTCACACTGTGTAAAAGGACAGCAATGGCTTACTGTGCAGCTCTCATAAATAATTCTAAACAAGGCCGAAATACAACAAGCACCCTTGAATGCGAAAAAGAATTGGTATTCAATGCACAGAATTCATGAGGAGGTTTATATTGAATACATTTGTTGTCTCCTGTGGTTCTGTTTATATGCCCAGAATTAAAGACAACTAAACAGCTTTTCAGACAGAGCAAGGTCGTCTTCAACAAGACGAATGGGAAGCCCATTTCTGTCACTGAAGGAGGAAACAAAAACAGCTATTGTTCCAGTCTCATCAATGTATCTGCTTTCTGTCGAAGCAACATGTTAGCATCTTCTGCTGCTCTCTATGTTCAATTATCTGAGCCTGGAAATCAGCAAATCCAGAAGGAATCTGATTATTGGGGACCAATGCAGATCTGCCAGGTTTCCATACTGAAGGTCGGCCCAAGCAGCAGCGACAGCAGATACAAGTGACATTCAGAAAAGTCGACAAAAGGCACATTTATTGTTGAGAGACGTTGAAAAGAATCGTTTGCGCCCCTTAATGGAACGATTGCTCCATTCGTCTCACTGCTTCAGGAGACAGATTGAGGTGTTATCTGAGCTGAGGGAGGCGTTTTTTTTTTTTTTTTCCCAGCCAATATCCGTCTTTTGCCCGTCGGAATCAGGTGTCCGTTTTTTTCCACGGATCATTTATCAAGCAGCTTCCCTACGCCTCCCTCCCGTTCAAGCTGGGGTTTTTTTGGTTTACCATCAGCTTTGTTGAGAGAATATAAATAAATAAGCAAAAGCCTTGGCAACAATAAATCACAAAGTTGCAGGTGGAGGGGGTTCTGACAGAAGGCTTCGCTTTGAGAATTAGTTCAAGTTACAAAGTGTGAAGTTTAGTCATTGTGTTTGGAGCGAAGGTGAGGCGTAGGAGAAATTTTATTAGGGATTTTATTTGATGAGACTGTACCACAGAAACTCTAAATTTGACTTTAATTGTACTAAAAGTGTAAGGAGATATATATTCTTCCTTCCATTGACATCTCAATGTTGCACACTTTGTTTCCTGGCCTAAATAGTGTGACTCATTCGTCTTTGCTCTGCAGGAGCTACTGGAGGTGTTGGCCATCGACCAAGCTGCTGTTTTTTGACAACTTGGGAGTTAAAATGGGCTCTTATGTCAGAGCAGTCAACACTGGAGCCCTGATAACCACCCAATTCTTCCAGAAAAAAAAGGGATCATCCAACGAGCTTCCTCTCAGGGCTTGCACACACATGTCAAATATACTCGCCAAAATGACAAGATGAACAGTGTTGCAGCATCTCTCTGAAGCACCATAAACTAGCCATGAATAATCACTGTTCTTTGCCCTCCTTCGGATGGTTTAATTACGGGGTTTTGGGAGACAGGGTTCGGATCAGCTGTTAGCTATTTAATCGTTATTGTATAATTTCTGCACCAAAACAGTCCCACTGTGCCGGAGATAAATGTGCAAGGAAAGGTTACACAAAGAGCTGAGTCATTAAAAAAAAAAGATGCATCCCATCCTTTTAGAACCATGACCACAAAGAGAAACCATGACAACGAAGAGAAAGCATGTCAACAATCCACACCATGAAGTTTAGTGTTTTTAAAAATGAATATCTTCAAAGGTGGAGTGGCAAATCTGAACAAGCCCCAGGCGGTTAGAATTACTCTCAGAGATTAAATTACAAACATAATCAGGCACTTCAGAGTATTAACCTTTAACTTAGGAGCAGAGGGATTTCAAAGTCTGACAGTGTAGGCCTCTCTCAATCAACATACAAATAAATAAAAAAACAGAGGGAGGGTGGCTGCCAAGTGTGCCATCAATAAGCCTGGTTTTTAGTCGACGTTGATTGGTTATTTGTAGTTGCGACCCGCAACCACATTTTTTAAATTGTTGAGAGTCCAACACTGCAAAATGTGAAATATGTCTCAGCAAACTTTATTATTTATTCTCACAGCCTGACAGCCGACTTCTGCAGGCACAAAACTGAAGATTTGCGTTTACCTACATCACTTTATAAAAAAAGTTCATACTGACTATTCTGTTATGACAGTGTGCATCCCTCGCCTTCAGTTTTCATCCATGCTGTGTCTACAAACACAAAATGTATGCGAAGAAACATGCGGCTGGTGATTTAAACTTATTTCAACAGCTGACAGTACATGCAAGCTGTCATGCATAATGATATAGCACAGACACACACACACACACACACACACACACACACATATTACTACTATCTGTACACACATTGTCAATTGTGTGCATGCGTGTGTGTGTGTTTGCACTACTTGTGTCTTCGCCCAGCTCCTTTTCCTCCTCGCTGCTGCTTAATGCTTCCATCGCTGCTGTCGGCGCTCGGCTGCGGCACCGTGATGAAAATGCATGCTTCATCAACTTTGTCACAAAGTCTATGCATTCTATAGCTAGTACAGCGAGGCAGGCAGAGTGGCGTCAGAATACCAATGAACCGCAGCTGTTGTGTCCCTGTCAGCCCCCCAAAACATCCTGGAGCGGTACACCGGCAAAAAACAATTCTCAGCTTAGCTTACATCACCTTTAGCTCTCAGCGCACAGAATAATCTCTTTCCAAGTAAATAATTTGCTGAGTACGCTGTCATATCAAGTTGGACTACGGGCATGCTAAAGGACGGTGGTCTGTTCACTGAGATTAAAGCACAACTGAAGCTTCACATCCTATTAAACCAGATTAGGTAGGGGGGGAAAAGCAAAGGCCCGGGAAATTGCATCACCTGTCAGGTTTGGGCGACGGATTATTACCACCATTAAATCCCATTGCAGCGTGAACTAGCTCCTTTCTGAGACATTTTCCTGTTTAAGCATGTGGAAGAGGAGCGATTATCTTGTATGGTAAGCACACGAGGGAGTTTCTCTGTTTTGTCAGCTCTTAATGTGCAGCGTCTTCGGTCTAAAGGGATGATTCTACACAACACTTTTGTAGTCGCACATTTAAAGACAAACAAACCAATACAGAAGTTCACAGGTAAACACAGAAGCTCAGATCAGATCCCATAAAATGAAGCTGTTTCTTACAAGACCAAATCACCAAGCAACCAACCAATGAATGAAAAACAACTCAAGCAAAAAGTCTTCTTCTCTAAATTGCCCTTAAACACAACACAGAGTTTGGCTCACCCAGGTGTTGTTTGTTTTTTAATCTTGAATCACAGCAGAACAAAGCATGGACACATCATTTAACAGCAAACAGGCTCAAAGAGATCCACTTGAATTAGTTTTAAGTCACAAAAAGACTCGACCCATGCAGTCCATGCAGTTTCTGCCCATACCTCTAATCCCTTCAATCAGAAGCCAATTCAAATTTGAACGCGCAGACATAATTCAAACAGTATGTAAGAGTGACTTACTTTTATCAATTTCCATCGCCGACAAGTGTCCTAAAATCAGAGCTGCTCCTTGGAAATTCTTATCTGGCCCAATCATCTTCAAGATTTGAACATGTTCACCATATAAGGTAATCAAGTTGATTGATTGTGGTCTGTTAATCCGTGCTTTCAGAGCAGTTACTGGTGACTTGGCAGGACTTTTTATAATTCAGATTTCATGAAATGTTAAAGAAAAGCCATTAAACAACAAGGGCATTGAGCACGTGGCAACATACTTCCTGGTTTGTTTCAAGTGTAGTGCCACAACTGAAGGAAACGTGCTTCCTGTTTATAAATGTTTGTATGAACGACAATTTCCGTGGGTCTTTATTTCGTCTGTACGTTTAACATACTTTCAATAAATCCCAAACAAAAGAAACACCGAGGCGCCAAAGGAAAAAAGAAACATGGTCCTCCAACAGGGCGAGTAAAAGATCAGCTGTCAATCTTGATCTGACACCAACAGTCACTGAATGACCCACAGGCAACAAGGTGTCTCCTCTCCTCTGCTCTTTGTACTGTGGGCAGCTTGATGACCAACTTACAACAGATGTGCTCAGTCACCAGCTGAACCAGTGTGGAGAGCACAGCGATAACAACACAACAAACACACATACCACTGCAGCACATAAAACCTTCATCTTTATATATTTGTTTTACATCACTAAGGTTAAGTTATTTCTGTGAACATAAGCCCAATAATCCTGAGACAATGAGCTTTACTGCATTAGTGAAAAAACAATCAGACAGCAGCAGCTCGTCAAGCATGCTGCTACAGTTCTTTAAATTATAAATGATATCAGGGTCTAAATGCATCTCTGTTTTTACTGATGTGCTAAAAGTCCTCGGGTCATCTGAGAGGTTAACTCAGTCAGTGCTGTAAACCTTTCTGGCCTCAGTGTTCAGACCGTGTTCAGAGACTCTTGAGAAATAAGAGTGTTTATTTTTTGCACACATACAGCTCAAACTGTGCATACACTGAGGCTCTAACAGCTAACATTAACTCTATGCTTCTATGGTGGACAGGGACGGCGCTGTGCTGAGGGGGAGCTTGACTAATATGTTATAAGCAGCCATGGGGCGCTGGTGGCGCAGTGGTTAGTGTGCGCCCCATGCGGAGGCTATGGTCATCCAAGCGGGCGGCCCAGGTTCAAATCCAACCTGTGGCTCCTTTCCCGCATGTCATTCCCCACTCTCTCTCTCACTCTCTCCCTGATTTCCAATTCTATCCACTCTCCTATCTATCCATTAAAGGCACAAAATGCCCCCCAAAAAAATCTTTGTGATGGGGCTATAGCGCCCCCTAGCCCCGGTGTAGCGCTGTGCTTGGTGGTGGACAAAAAGAGCGAGCATTGCAGAGTTGGACATAGTCCCATCTATACATGGAGTCTCCTCTGGAACAGTAAAAGGTCTAATCGAGCTCTAACCCTAAAGCTCGACTTAAGACACTTAAGAATTACCCTGAATGGCCTTGGGTGATAGAGCTGCATAAAAAAAAGAAAAGCTTTGCACTGCTTGTTTATTTAGATACATACAGTAGAGAAAGGAGCAAAAAAAAGTAACCAACTCCAAATATCACCAAAATCAGATGAATGACTGACTAATTATGTTTTAAATTCTTCCAAAGATATTTGATTTATCTGTTTCTAATTGCATCAAAGAGTAGAAGACGATTTAAAGCTCAACCAGCATGCAGAGTAATACATTATTTAAGAAATGTGACAATATTATACTTCCATTAATTATTATTAGAACGTGCAGAGTAATGGACTGTTGGTCACTTCCTTTCTTAACCAACAGAGGCCAGTGGCTCTCTTTCACTGTAGTGTGTGTGTGTGTGTGTGTGTGTGTGTGTGTGTGTGTGTGTGTGTGTGTGTGTGTGTGTGTGTGTGTGTGTGTGTGTGTGTGTGTGTGTGTGTGTGTGTGTGCATGCGCAGGAGCCTGTTCCCGTGCGTTCTTCTCATTATGGTGCAGCTCCCATTATTGCAGCTCTGTCAACACAGTGCAGCAGTGAATGGAGGAGAACACACAACCGTTCATTAATGTTTTGACACCTCTTCCCCTCCCCTCCGCTGTGTTTCTGGGATGAGCTCCCTCCTCCTCCTCAGGCACATCAGTACAACACTTTATACATACAGATGCACGGAGCGTGCACATAACACACTTAAGCAATAACTCGTCTCTCTCCCCAGAGTTCTGAGGCAGCCTCGGGCCACAGCAGCAGCAGCAATGAGGAATACATTCATTTCACAGTCCAGCCTGTTTTGTTCACTGAATATCCAGTGGGGGACTGCAGGATGCTGTAAATGTATTCTACATCCAGCTGCCTTCGGGGGCTGACTGTCCAGTTCTCTTATCAGGTTAGAAAAGTCAGATAAAGGTAAAATAGTGGGAAAAAGGTTCAATTATACTCTACAAGTTTCCAAATGATGGCACAGGACCCAACTACGTCCCATGGCACAGAAATATCACATTTGGAATCATGGACATTTTCTGCATCAGTCAGCAAGAATCTGAGGTTTAAGTTTTTATGTTGGAAATGTATTTAGTGCCTTCAACACAAAAGACTTTACGCAGACCCCCGAGATAATACAGAGCCAGAAAGTCAGCTGAGATTGCATTTAAGACAAATCCACCATATTCACACAGTTGGGCTTTAATTTAATCTATGAGTTGATATACTGATGTGTGTGTGGAACCTGAGGACAGCAGAGCACACACCCCGTGCATCGTCATGTGAACAAAACCATTGCCACATCTACGACTTTATCTGTAGTTGTTCTTCTTTTTAGCGAAAAGTTGTCCAAAAAAACGAAGGAGGATGGGAACAGAGTCTGTTAGGGGCTGTAGGCGATGTTGAAGAGATGAGTTTTTAAGGATTTCTTGAAGGTAGTGAGTGTGAGGGGGGGTCCCTGACGCTTTTTGGGAGTGAGTTCCAGAGGGTGGGAGCAGCAATGGAGAAGGTCCTGTCCCCCCAGGACCGATGGTTTGTCCCCCAGGAGGTTTGTGTCAGCAGACCTGAGAGTGTGTGTGGGAGTGTGGGAGAAGACGAGCAGCGGAGTTCTGGATTTATTGTAGTCTCTTTAAAGAACACTATAGAAACAAAACTGTTAGATCTGTCATTATCTGTCGTCATGTGTGGGCTCTCCCACATTTTTTAAATCTAAGATTTAAACAATCTCTTAGTGTGGGCCAGCAACTAATGTTTGCATTTTTGTGATAATATTACTTTTAAGTTTAAGAGAAGATCATAGCGTTGGCTACAGCAACACATCAACTTTGTTTTCTGGTTTAATATGGGGCATTAGAAGAAGTCTGTTGGGTAAAAGACACTGAGGTTGAAGGCGGTAATGCTTGAGGTCTGGTGAAATAAAATACCCTTGTTTTTGCAAACTGCCAAACAAATGATCATTCTCATGCGTAACTTTTACATTAGAAACACACTTAAAACTTGTGAATACATCAGCCAGGAGGCCGTATGTTCTGAAAGGAAAAAAATAAATCCCCTTAGCACTTGAAGACAATGCAGCAAATTTCAAAAGCACTTCTAATTGGCCAGCTTTTCACACATTCATCTCAAGGTGGTACACCAATCAACACCCTGCTTCACTGCCAGATGAGCGATAAGAGAATAAACCAGCACAACACCGATGTCCTCTGCAGGAGAAGCAGTCCTTGGTGCTGAAAGAGATCTTTGTCTGCGAGTTTCTCATGCAGGTGCACTTTGAACGATTGCTGAGGCTAAAACAAGACCACCTTCACCTCCGCCGTTCATTCTCTGTTCTGCTGAGAGAGCAGCCTTCACTAGACGGTGAGCACAGCCAACAACAGTTAAAATCGCTTGTTTTCAAGATGAGAGCAGAGAAGAGGCAAGAGAAGAAGAAGAAGTCTCCCACACAGCCCACTCACCCCCCCCCCCCCCCCCCTCCCCCTCCAGAGAGAAAGAGAGGAGAGATCCCGTCACATTCAGCTGCAGGTGATCTGCTCTGTTTGACCAGCAGCCTGCATGAGGCCCTCACAGCACTTATCATCACTGAAGTAAACAAATTATGAATATTTCATGATGTTTATGTCGCAGATTCCATTTATTATACATGTTTAAATCAAATCCAAACACACAGATAAGACGACGTAGATTGAAGACCGGAGTGAGGAGCATAATGACCAGGATGCTAGAATATCTAAAGCTGTTCAATGTGACAATGCAATGAAAAATAAAACGTTTGATATGTTTTATATCCTTGTTCAACTGTAAAATATTTTCTGCACAGAAAAGTATTGAAGCCAGGTATAACAAAAAAATAACATTTATATTTCTTTTAGTTTTTAAAATAGTACAATTACTAATCTATGGTTTTTAGAATGCTGTAATCTTTTGTATCACCAGTGTTTGGATAGGCCTGTTAGTGAGTGTGCCTGTGTGCTACGTTATATGCTTTAACCATCTCCATTCACAGTGGGGGGTCCACAGTCTCTGGCACCTTTATTTTTGATGTCATAAGCTTTTGTCTCGGAACTCATGCTTTAGAGGACAAACCTATTTTGTAGCAGATTTTTCCTTCAAAGCCCGGGAGAAAAGGCAAGCTTTAAAATGTTAAACACCAAGCTGTTAAAGGAACTTAAAACTTATGACTTTTAAGGACTTGTTGGACCACTGCAGATGTTCTTGCAAATCCATGAGGGTTGACCACTAAGTGTGCAAGACACGTACATAAAACATAATCAATCAGTCAATATTTCACTGTTACTGGCTTTTTTCACTCAGGGTCAATATTGAGATGGTTGCCTTTCACACTACTGAAAATCATACTATGAAGTCATTTTCAATATAAGGAATTCCAGTCGGACTCTTCTAAGAAATCAATGACCAATAAATCACAGTGATCATATCAATCTGCACCAGGCATTAAAGTTAGAGCATGATGGGTTAAAAACAGCGGATAACACATCCATGCTGGTACGGTGATGAAACAAAGACTACAGGTAATGTGGAGCTTGTTAAAGGTAGGCGTGAAAATAATCAGCTTGTTAGAATCAGCGTCAGCATTGTGCATCCTTAAGTGTGACTGCAACAATAAGAGAATAACGAGCTGAGTGGATGGGGTGGATGGAGTATACTGAGTGTCTTCTAAGTGTGAGAGCAAACAGCAGGTCGTGCTGCACAGACTGTGGTGGAAGGACACACTCCGATCTTTCTACCGTACAGATATACTACATATCAATAGAAAGCCTCTCTTTCTCTCTCTATGTGCAGGATGCCATTCAGGGTTATATTGCATTTGCAACTAAAAATGCCAAAGCATGCCTTTTAGGCCCGCTCTAACATTTAGACTGAAACCTTTAAATGTCTTATACAGCCAGGAGACACTCAGTTAAAAGCCATGGTGGACTGCTGGCCCCCTCACTGGTCATGATACCTGCAGATACAGTGGATGACAGAATGCAAATGCCTGTTCCTCTCCTCTGGGTCCAAATATTCAACGATGCATCCTCTTAGAAAGTCGTTTTCAGGCTGACAGTATGGAGTAGCTGATTGTGAGAAGAGTCTTATTTATGCTCTATGTGTTGTGTTTATGGACCATAAATGTTTCTGCCTAAATATGAAGATCATATTTGTTATATTTTCATGAACATGGATGTTGAATGGGATGAGACGTCTACAAAATAGAAAATACAAAAATGTTCTCTCTACACATTCAACTCTGATCATGAATGCATGTAACACAAACCTGCAGCGTACATACAAAATGATAAATGGCTGTGGAACATTCTGTACTACACTAGAGTAGATGAAACACACTCACTCATGGTCATAGATTTCCAGAGCCAGTGCACGATGGGAAAACCGAGTAACAAGGGTCCGTCATCCTCAACTTCTTTCTCTCAAAGTCAGAATTTTAAAATATGTCCTCAGAGGCTGCAAGACTTTTTAGGAGTTTTTCAAAGGACCAATTGTTTTGACGAATAAAATAATCTGAGTTTGGCAAAAGTGAAAGAAGATATAAATTTAAAAAAAAAAAAAAAAAAAAGCAGCAAGTTGAGCCTTCTTAAGATTCTTGGCATTCACTTCCCGATGTGGCCTGTGAACCTAATCTTTTTAGAACAAGCAAATAGGAAGCCCTGCCCTTCAGAAGGTGACAGATAAACTCCTTAGCACACTGAAGCTTGGCTGAAGAGAACACTGCCTTTCTGGTTTATGTATTCACAGTGCAAACACGCCCCTTGGCTTTAAATGTGAAATATTGGCAAGGTTGTTGAAGCAAGAAAACACAGGACTCACTGCTGGCAAACTGAAACAAAAGGCTGTTTCAGTAACTAAAACTTAATCTAGTAATACTGGGATGTATGAGTTTGAGGACCTGTTGCCTTGTGCAACGTCTGTTCTACTACTCGAGCTACTCTAAAATCAATGCAGCCAAAATAGTCACAGTTTTGCTCACTTTCTGCTTCTTCTGTTTGGTTTTATGGCGCTTGGCATCAAAGAAGTCGCATTACCGGCAACTAGGCCTGTTGGATAACAAGAACTATGTCGTGAAATGTATGTACAGTGTACACCCAGTGATCCAGACACATTTGCCTAGGTTTGTACAGTTCCTTCCCTCAAAGTGACGTTCAATTCCTCCCCTATTATAACAATTATATCAGCAAGTCCAAAAATCTTTTATGACCATCGCAATGAATGCTAGGAAACCAGACTTTTCTGGAACCATTCCCCTTCCTTTTGATGGACAGTGACAGCTTCCACAGTTCTTACATTTTTTGGACGACCTCAGCATATGATACTCCTCTTTCAGTTCTTATCCTGTTCACATTTCCTTCCTTCATTGGTTTTGGACATTGTGCAGCCCCAGTGAAGCAGCCTGATCTTGCTGTATGTTAAAGTCATCATAATAGTCGTTGCCTCCACATTTCCAACACCTCCTGACTGCTCTGCAAACAGCAGCGACCTGACCATATTCATGACCTTCTTCTTCTTTTTCTCTAGTTTAATGGCGGATCGAAAACCAACGTGTAAAGGTGACATACCATCACCTACTGGAGTGTGTAACTTCAGGGCTTCATATACTTCCATTCTACTTGTTAACAATGAATAATAACCTCTGCTCACCTTCCTCTTCTAAGTATGTTCCCACTAATCCTGCCTAGTGGGAGCTGAGCTGAGTGATGAGGTGGGCGTGGCCTGCGCACATAGCTGCAAATCTTTTGCAATCAAGCCAGTATTTAACCCTCACCTGCTCACTCACTCATTGCCAGATTGTCCTCTAATACTCTCCTTGTTACCAGAATTCAATCAGAAGAAGAGCAGCACTGCCAATAACAGGTTTTGTTTTAAGTTATTATTTCCAGCACCAGAACAACGATTTCCTGCTTCACCTCTGTCTGAATCTGGGAAACAGTCCACACCTGTTTTCATTAACTTGTACTCGCTGATGTGTTTGATACTTTTCACATCCACCATCATGCAGGAAGAGGTCACAGTAGGTGTACCACCGGTTTGTTCAGCTGCTGATGTTGATTAGAACAAAACACATGTAAATGTTGTTCTCACTCATCAGGGGGGCTCGCTGATTTTGTTGCAGAGACAGAGACATGCTTGGTATGCTAATGCTGGTTATTTCCATGCTTTTCCTCTAATATGATTTGGTCAAAACGGTACAACAACAAAAAATGTGATGTAGGACTAGTAAGAGTGGTTTTCTCATTGTTTACACCTTGAATAACCTTCAGAACAAAGTACAGCTTCATGATTTTGTCTCTCTGGGAAAGTTTTAAGCTTAAATGAAAGGTGTGTAACTGTTCTTTTTGAGTCTTTATTCAAGTTTAAAGGAGCAATATGTAACTCTGTCACCTAGTGTTTAAAATGGGTACTGCAGTCCAAATTCGAAACATTGTAGAGAGCTGTCTCCCCCCGCCCCCTCCTCTCTAGAGTTGATGCTCATGCAGGTTGCCATGTGGTGGACACTGAAGCTTCAGTGTTTATCCAGCTCTGCATCGGTCTGTAAACCTGTCTGCGTTCTAACCTCTCTCTTTTTTTCAAAATCATCTCCAATATTGATCCTAGTTTGAGCACGTTTCTGCTCGTGGAGCTTATTAGAAACATGCAGAGGCCTTAAAACTGCACTGGTCCAAACAAATCCAGAGCATTCAGGACCAGAATCTAAAGTTAGAAGGAGGACATACTGGCTGCTGCATTGTTGTCAGAGAAGCCAGCACTTCAACATAGCATGCTTCCTTAATTTCTGATCATATAGTAAGGTTACTTTATCATTTCATTCAGTAGATATCTTCCAGGTTGCTCCTTTAAGAAAACCCAGGTCAAGACAGATGAAAAATTATAGAATACAATTAAAAAAAGACACGACTTAGTCTTTATAGAGATGGAGGCATTACCAGCATTTTGCAAGCAGCACATCCCTCTGTGAAACAGCAGGTCTCATTGTGCCGAGGTCACAGAGTACAAAGGAAAAGCATGAACAAAAACGTGAATTAGACAAGTTCAAATAAAGTACCAAATAAAATAAGTAATTAAAACCAAACTGGTACTGGAAATGAGAAAAAATTGACGGTGACACAAAGCATGGAGGTCAACCTTGTGCTCAAGTTTAATTCAATTATCTTCAACCTCCCACTACATAATAGGGAAAAACAAACTCTTTTGAATCGCACACTTTGAAGTAGAAAAACCTTTCACTGACACACAGAGGCAAAAAAAACTATAGTTATGAAGCATAAAACTTCAAGATGCAAGAACATGATTAATCTTTTAAAAGAAAGCATCTATAAAAAATGAACCAGACCCACAAAATGCAAACAAAAAAGTTACGAACTCTTAATGCAGCCACTCCCCCACCTCTTCTAATCTCCCTGTTGGTCTCTTCCACTTCCTGTGGGCTGGGCTTAAAGGGTCACATTTGCCTTTTGCCAGAGAAAATCCATGAGATACAAAACATTGGGTAGGTGTCCTTAACTCTCTTCAATTTTTAACCACGTGACATAATTTTAACTGAATCGTTTGCAATCAAAGTAGGTTAAAAACTCAACTTTATTTCATTGAAAAAGGGGGCGATATGTGAATGCGAAAGCCAAATGTCAACACTGCTGCCACAGGGTTTGCAGATTAACTGTAGGTTACTTCCTTCCTCTCTGTATGAGGTTTGATCGGGTCATGACCTCGCTGCAAAGAGTTCACCTCAGATTAATTCTGCCAGCTGTTCCTCGTTCTTTGTTAGTTTCCCTCTAAAAAGAGAGCAATACTGAAACTCTAACATCAACGATTTAGGGATAAAATGACCGTGCGACAAAAAGAGGATTTCATCAGCTGCTGTAGGGTAATGTCAGCTGACAGTTTGTGTGTTTTTTCAGTCCTTTATGTCACTAACTTAAAGTTATAAGTCCGCCATGATCACGTCAGATCCACTGACATGTCAGATGAGGAAAAGTTCAGGTGTTACTGCTAATATTAATAAGCTTTCCATTCAAAGTGTCCCAGTAATAAGTGACAGTGTGGCTGTTTAAACAGTCATAATTAAAAAAAAAAAGAATCAAATCTTTCAGTGTGTCCGTTTATTTGCGAGCGTCATGGCAGCTTTTAAGGATCATGGTGAATAGAACCAGAAAGTCCGCTGTGGTGGGAGTGAAGGAGGTGTCAAACAAACACAGGACCTGATCCCAGGTGGATGCAGTTTTAACGGGCACAAAGAAGGCTCCAGGATTAGCTTTAGTCTTTCTGCACTTTTCTTTTTCAAGTGTCCATTTGAGGTTGGCCTGGTAGCCACATATACACCCTGACTGGTACAAGACACGACTTGGTCTCATTAGTTCATGTCTATTAACAAACACTGTTCTGGGGGGAATTAGTGTTATAACTCGCCTGCTCTGATTTTATGAAGTTTATGAGTCATGCATAATTAGGGCCGTGACTGATCTGACTGCAAGCAGCCGTGTTGTAGTGGTCTTTCAGGAGGCTTAAGGATTGCCTCAGCTCCATCTTCTTACCTGTCTTTAGGCTGACTAAAGGTTTGGGTATTTCCAGTCTGGCAACCGCCATTAATGAGCTTCCAAAACAGCCGTTCAGAAACCAGGTGGTGATGTCACTGAGTCTTGTTTATGATGTTTATCTACAGTCTATGTGGCACACCTCTGTCCCCTCTTACCTTTACATTTCCACCCTGAGCTGTGAGCCATACACAAAGATCTTCTTGTCCCCTGAATCCCTGATTTCATGTGTAACTATCTTTAAAGGCCACATTCGTCTCCACCTACACAGATTTGATGCCATTATCAACACTTTGCACAAAACGCTTTTTATCACCCCGCCTACACGCTACAACAGATTTGGATTGTGACATATTTGAATGAGACACCAGAAATACAGAAGTTGTTCCTGTTTTAGTATGTGTGGTTCAGTTTGAACCAAACATAGTGTTCTTTCTATTCTGAGTCAATCTGCAATCTGGTTGGTGCTATAAATGTGAGTTAGTGTCAGATTATCTCTGTAGTATAACTCCATGTTTACATTTCTTCCCCTGTTTCCTCTGCGCTACATGTGTAGAGTTTATGTTAGTGAGGTGTTTACAGAACCTAAAGAAGTTTCTTAGCATTAACTCAGAATCTCGACAACAGCATAAGAAGCAGACATATGGCCGCTCCATATGGAAACGCCATGATCAACATAAAACCAAGCACATCAAAAACAAACAACCTCTGGGAGATAAACACCACATGGGGGGGGGGTTCTTTCCGAAGACTCAAACTCAAGAGTTGTTGTTTAGATAATATAAATATGGAAATAAAATGATATTTTTGGAAAGCACTGAATGAGCCCTGCTTCATTTTATTAATTTCTACACACATTTCCCTCACTAGTTCGGCGCTTGAATGTTTTGTCCAAATCTTTGTATCTTGTCTTAATTTTTGATGTTGCAAATGGAGCTGCTGTGATGTAAGACAAGTTTCAGACTTTGTCCAACTATAAAGTTCAATCAATCAATTCATCAAATAGAAATTCCTGCAAAAGGTCATCATTTGAGGGAAACTGGCTGAATTTTTTTTTAACTAAATTTGTAACAGCTTAGGGCTTGGCTGTAACTTGTTGATCAAATTAGCAACTCTTTGTGAGGAATAGATCGATTAGCACATCCCTGAAAAACAGTGTGTGTGTGTTTTTATGTCCCTTTGTCTAGTTTGTTTATCCAACCTTTTTTCACCTGCATCTATTCATGGTGGCGCTCTGGTTAGGTAAAAATATATTTCTGTAACTCCTTGTTTTGAAAATCAATAAAAATAGTTGAATTAAAAAAAATCAGGACTTTGGGGAAATTAACAGGAAGAGAGTGAAACTTTGACATTTTACTGGCAGAGGACTTGATGGAAATGGTGCTAGAATTTATCTTCACATCCGAGCTGTTTTCATGATCGTCAGAATTGTAACCTTGATTATTATAACATCACCTTGAGGCCAACTAGAAACAGCATGCCTGAGTTGTGGAGAGTGTTTGTAATTCATGTTGGAATATGTGATTTTTTTTTTTTCGCTTAAGGTCTCTGATGTATGAACACTTGAATAGGACTATGAGAAGAGGAAAAATGGGAGTAGCAACAACAGGGGCGCAGGTTTCCCCGTCACAGCTCCGACTCCTCACTAAATTAACTGATTTGTGTAAGTTGTGACACAGTGAGGACTTTACAACTTATTTTATTACCAGAACTGCAGCTGGTACGTCTGCACCTCAGGATTAAAGGCTTCCTCCCGGCACTCTGTGATACACTCACACCTATTCATTTCACAGCACAGCGGGCTCCCAAGCACATTTGGTCCTGACATAATCTCACTGACATGACTTTCACAGACCTCGCTTCTTCACTCAGACGCAGAAATATAACTCCACTGCACAGATCTCTGTCACGGTGATGAATAAAGACGAACATGTCTACACAGTATTAAAATAAGACAGTAACTTGGTGACTTAATGAACTTGCTAAATAGCATTTAAATGGCATCTTCTCGTGGATGGCTCCCTCATTTGCAGACGGTGCAAAGGCAAAATAAATAACACCAGGCAAACTGGGTTTGTGACTAAACTCATCAATCTTTCTGATTGTGTTTTACAAAAGAGGAGCGTTCAGTTTTTGGAACCATAAATCATCTAGTGTTTGAGCTCCACGGGAGCTTTCTGCAGCGCTGCTCAACTCATCTTGTTTTCTCAGTGAAGTCTACATCTGTTCTGCTCTCAGGAACATACTTACGATTCATTCAAATATGATACGATGCTTGATACTTGATATAGACCTGATGCCATGACTGAGTGTATATACCTTTAAGACCCAATGTAACGCCGGAGTACCATTGAGACCGGCTGCAACATTTGCGTGTATATACCTTTAAGACCTGATGAGATGTTGAAAATGTGTGCATTTTTCCTGTAGATTTTTGGAGATTGTTTTCAAACATGACTCATGTTTTAGAGGGTGTTTTGTTTTTTGTTTTTTTCAGACGGCCTTAGGTCTAAATGGATTGGGACGCCCTCATCGGGTAGCAAGGACTCTATAGGACCCTTTTATTGAAAGTATATTATGCATGGCTGAGCAAATGACAGGTTGTATCATGTTCCATTTTTTTCCCTCACAGGGACAAATAAGCGCCCCCCCCCCCGGGGGGATCGCTCTTATGCAAATCAGTGGCAGATATGTCTCAACCACAAAACAAATTAGCAACACATCAATTGTCACATATTCCCTGAATGAGGCTCAGGGATGAGAGATGCACTCAGGGAGAAGCATATATATTAAGATCAGCTGGCATAGGTCTATAATTTATAGACTCAGCAAGTCGAGAGCCAATGCAATCATTCTTATGAGGCTGGTTCCTGCAATCTATCACCAGACGTCGAGCCAGTCCCGAGCACTTTTTAAAGGCTGTATGTGTGATAGATCTTGGGAACAGGGGAGCGCCTCGCAGGTTCAATAACCTGCTGGCTGAGTTGTCGAGCATTTCAGGGTGCCGAGTTACGGAGGTGAGAGCGATCGGGGCGGCGTGCTGGCAGGGAGATTGCAAACCATGCCGCTCTTCCTAGGATAGGGGGGAAAAAAAGAGAAAGATATGTGTGGCGTACATACAACGTGAAATATAAATGAAAGTGAAATATTCTGGAATTCAATGTGTTTACTCAGTCCAGTGATTCTGTCTGTCTGTTTTTTCTATGTGAATATTCTTCATCTTTGGATATTCTGCCACCTTTTATCACACAGACGCATCACGCAATCCTGAGCAACCAACAATGATCCAGCCAGCATCACTTGAACTTCTGTGTACACATCATCTGCTGGGATTCAGCTCCCAGTCAGAAGGCAAACACTTAAAAACTGACACATTCAACCATTTAACATCATCATTGAAGCCTCAGAAGTTTACTTGACGGTAGAAAACGAGTTGCTTTATTCCCCGACTCAGGACAGAGTGTGATGCAGCTCATGCCTCTCTAACATCGTCCTCATTACTTCTCTTTAAAATCTGAGTCTCATTCACGTCGACTGGAACAGGAGGAGTTGTCAGAGTGTTTTATCTGGAATGAGGCTCTCTTTGAGCTGGATCAAAGCCTGTCAGTGTGTAAACTCTGAATATATCCCAAGTGACAAACGCTCTATTTTTAAAAAACAGGGCGTTTTTTTTTTTAATGGACTGTGAGACAGACAATCCTCTGCATTTTATCTACACTTTCATTTCATCGTTAAGTGAAGAGGCTTTCTAAGTAATGATTTTTTAGATACTCAACATTGAGTACACTCAACTTTTGTCAGCCAATCAGTATCAGCACGCCAGGAATATAATTAGCTCCCAAAAAGTAATCTCACTCAATTTGCTCTTCAGATGAATGATGAGCCGAGATCAAATATGGAGCTAAAGGCACGATGTTCAACTGAAACCACTGAGAGGTGCCTTGTCTTTGGCTGAAGGTGTGCTTTAATTAAATCACCTTAAGCCTGTATGTATGAAGGATGTGTGTATACCAACGCATACTGATCTGATAGTTTGATACCCACACATGCATCAGACTTGTCTGCACGCTGTTTTTTTAAATGTGTCATGTTGTGAAGTAGAACTGTTGAGGTGAGATGGACAAAACACTGATTATAGCATCATTATGTAGGAACTCGGTCTGGTGCCCTTTGGCACCCACCACAGGTCTGTGAGTGCAACTGCACTGTCGTAAATCACAGAGTCCTGTCATGGCTCCCCTTCACAGATGATGTGCATTTGTTGACAAGCAAAGAGGAGGTGTTGTTAGAAGCCAAAGAACCATGTGGGCCGACAAGGTCCAGTAGCAGTAATGGATTTTCAGACATGACTCTGCGAGCGTCTACAGCCCGTTGTGGAGACAACTTTTAGCATAAGATAAATTTATTTATTTGCAAACCTGAGACATAACTTAAGTTAATGGACTTTCTGCACCCACTAAAGCTGCAAAACATGAGACAACGATGACACTGATAACAATACAGACGAACGTTAGGTGGTAATATGTTCTGAATAATATCTGCAGGGATGTACTCTCTGCTTCTCACTCAGTCACTATTTCCTTTTCTCTTCTTAGCTTCTTCCGTCTCTTAGCCTCCGCTGGACTTACTGGCTAGAATAAAGCCGTACACACTTCTTGCAGAAACAGCGGCCTGCTACAAGATTGTGAGAGATGCTATTCTCCCTGTTGAAAGTTGTCGTACTATTAGATTGACTTTGAAACTACTGATGTAAGGTGGAATGGTTGTAGAGAGAATCACTCCCATGATTCCCCGAACAACATTTTTTGCTATCGTTTTGATTGCGAGCCCCCTGGTGGCTGAATTTAAATACTTTACATAATTTACATAAAAGGAGAGGCTCTGACAGTGACTCTTCTCATCTTATCCCGTCGCTCCTGTAGAGATCCCGTCTGTGTAAATCCTCATAACAGCACAGCTTGAGAAGAATAGCACCTTCTCTTACGCGACCTTGTGTTCCCATCACTGATGTGTTCTACCCCCCTCCTCCTCCCCGGTCCTCTGACAGTCCCAGTTTGTTGTGCAATCTGCATGTGGGTGGACCTGACACTTCCAAGGACCGCCGATGACATGAGCCTCGGGCAGCATCGAGCCTTGTTAAACTCAGGAGTTAAGGGCCACAAAAAAACTGCAGCCTCGTCCTAATTGGATTTCTTATCTGGGCTGGCGGCATACGGACACGGCTATGATACTGGGGGAAGGGAGGTGGGGGCATTTAAGAGGATAACAGAGAGCCGTTAAGACCTCAGCTCCAGACGACGGGGGTCAGACATAGAGAGATTATCGTTTTTTTTTTTTTTGTGCAACACAGAGGACTTTTAGAGTACTTAATCCTGGCTATGATCCTACTTGTTTGGCTGATTTCCGACACCTGTTCACTGTGAGCCGAGGGCAAAACGTCATGCGGAGCCCTGGTCGAACCCTCGGGGTGTCAGACACTCCAAACCTTTGCTTTGCACGGTTATAATTTGAGGAATCGTTTTACACAATACAGACTTCTGAAGGCAGTGAGCAGCGCGGCTTTAGTGCAGTTTCTCTAAAAGTGAAAAGGCAAGGTGTGAAAGAGAAAAGTGCTGCACACACAGATTCAGTAAATGTCTTTTTGCACATTGCAGCACATAACTGCACAGCACAGTCTGAGGCCAAATATTCTCAAGGAAATAAAACTCAAGCTCGGTTTATTGTTACTGTGAGACAAAGCACAGATCATAAAAGCAATTTCTACCCTGACTGTTCAAGTAGAATATTTTTTGTTATATTTGCTCAATGTTCAGAAAGAGAGAATATATTTCTCTGAATGTTTACAGTTATGAACAGAATAAGTTGATGTGTCTGTCAGTAAATGGGGCTGTTGTGAGGAGAACAATGACGTAGATAAGAAAACACCAGCTCTGTGCCTCGATAGAAGAACTGTACTCCTTCTTTACAGTCGTTTCAAAAAGTGACACTGGTGTCGGTGAACTTTTTCAACACAAGATAATTAATTAGTTCCACTGGAAGATATCTGCAGATCCAGAAATATCAGATGTAGGTGAGCTGGGGAAGCTGCTGCTGTCTTGGATAAGTCAAGAAAATCCCTCACAGTACAGGTATACACTGTGCTAGATTTCTTTTTCCTCAATTAATGCAAATGAAAATGCACCTTTCTCTCTGCCTTCAGGCGGTATGACAACCAAGTGAAGTTCAGTGAAGAGCTAGTGTTTCTTCGTGGCCGGTTGTCTTTGCTTTGAAGCCAATCAGCTGTTTTTTTCTTTATTGATCACCATGGCTTTCTATTTAGACATTCTAGATAAAAAATGTAGAGTTTATAGTTGGAGGTCTAGATTATTAACATGGACAGTGTTCTGGTCTCTGTTTGTACTACATTTGTAGTCCAACTATATCGACCAATTAGATTATAGATCAAACATCTCAATCTGAGCGACAGATCTGCTTCACTGTGTCACAAAAGTAATCCAGCGTTTAGATTCCCTGAATACCTGAAAGCCATCAGAAGTGATCGATCAGACCTCCTTTCAACCAACATTTGAAAAGAACCAACAAAGCTTGACTCTTAACTTTGCACAAATCTGCATCATGATGTTATATTTGCATAATTAAGTTATGTTAAATGCGGCTTGATCACAAGAAAATTGATGTCTTTTTCAGGCTCATACCGCTGAAGTGAGCCAGAGTGAAGCTGCTGCAGAACTTGTTCTCCTGTTGAACTGAGACTCAACAGATGAACGGGCGTTACTCGGGCGTTACTCAGAGTTTATGTTACAGGCGCAAACACTGCCCGGAAAGGGAAGTCTTGCATGGAGGTTGTTTCAGTCTGTCTCAGTCACTCTTTACTGGAATAACTGAGAAATTTGCATCAGTTTTCAGAGGCATATATCTTCCGTTAAACGATGTTAGATGATTGCCGATGGCTTCCGAGCTTCCCATCGCTTTAAAGCAATCACAAACTCCCACGTGACCATCCCTGTCACTCCCACAGTTTGTGCATCGATGCATTCTTGGAGTCAAATTAGTCGATGAGTCAGAAAGTGCAGCAACAAGGCTTAAAATAAAGTCACACCGGAACAAATGTGGAGTAGACAGGAGCGTTAACAACAGAGTAATGTCCCAAACTGACTTTTCACTGTGTACAATATAATTTCAAATCTAAAGGAAGACATTGGGCAAAACATTAACTTGTACTCAACCTGCTTGACCATCTGTTAAAAACCTCATGTAGCCTATATATCAGTTTTGTATCAACTTTATGATCAAAGAAGCCATTTAAAATAAGGTATGCAGAATAATCACCATTGATTACCCTTTAAAGCCACACATGGGTAGGTAAGGTAATTTTTGTTATTCAATAAAAGCAGTATTAGCTAACATAAATCTATAAAGGTGAAGATTTGACCATTAAATGATGAAACCACTGGAAAACAGCATCTTAAAAAAAGATGAATACAATCTGAGGATGAAGAGCACCCAGCTTGATGCATACCATTTCTCCCTGCACCCAAAGACCTCCCATTACAGAGAGAGCCATCCTCCTTCTTAAGCACAGTCCAGTGCCTGTAATGAGCGTCCTGTCCTGCACCTCTCCAGGCCGATTGGCTCTGGTGAACATGAGCACCATAAACACAGATGACAGATGAAGAGTTGGCTGCAGCTCAGGGGGGGTCACAGAGGAGGTCCCAGCTTCAGGAGCACACACGGCCGAGGGGCCGTAAGCAATAAGTGATGATGTTGATGATGTCTCACAGCTCAGCAACCACACGGAGAACCATGGGGAGAGCACAATATGCACCTGTCTCAGTCGTTCAAATGTAATTCTAACTGTTCAAAAGAGGGGAATATGCGGAGAAAAAAAGCCTCCCGCATATGATTATTTCAATATCTTGTATATTTCATACTTTTTCCAAACATTATGTATTTATTAGTGGTATTTTTTATTGTGCAATACCGCCTTCATTGTGCATACTTTTGTTATTTCTCATCTGTGCCACAGGTTACTGCTGCATGAATACCTCTTACTCTTAGTCAGTACTTAGTTTATAGATCCCATTCTCAGCCTTTACAGTGCTTTTAATATATTGAAGTGCAAAGCAAAGAAATTAACATTATAGTACACATGCAATATTTTAAAATGTCTGTACATATTGCTACTGATATTGTATTAAAAATGATATGCCTTTACATTTTTGTATTCTATTTTCATTTTTTTAATTTTCCTATTAACAGTATGATTACATGGAGAGCTATTAGCCTTGTGGTTAATGCACGCGCCCCATGTATACAGGATGATGATGCACTCAGCAGCTTCAGGTTATCATAAATCCCAGGGGTTCTCTGATTGAGTGATTGGAAATTGAGGCAGTCTCTGTGGTTATATATACTGTATATGAAAATGTTGTGCCATCGTACTTGATGAAGGTCGGTTAAACGTTGTGTGATTTAATCAATGTGGCGGCATAAAGTGAGACAGTGTGCGGGAGCTTTTCTGTCGCAGCTGTCAATCATTCAGGTGTGCAGAGATTTTTTTTTCACCATTTTTGTTTTGCACTGTAGAAGCCTTTTGTATACATTACTAGGCTACTTGTATTTATTTCTTGTTTTCTGTGTTTCTATTTTCTACACACAGCTTTCTGTTGTTTCAGTGAAGCATAACAATAATGCAGTTAAGTTTGACGTCTTCCTTGTTTTCTCAGGTTTCTTCTATGCTTCTGTTGGTTTTCAGGAGTGTAAGCAACTATAATGTGACCCACTTTCCTCCTGGGATCAATAAAGTATTGTGCGTGCTTCTGATTGTGACTGAACAACTTCTAGGCTATTTTTTTAAATTTATTTTCACACATCTTTCATCCACACTTAAACTGATGTAAATCCAGATATTCAGCCTTGCATTCCACATGTGTTCGCCTTCGGGATGGGATGGGGTGGGGAAAAGGATCGATACAATTTGCCCCAAGCTAAATTTCTCTGGTGAGACTTGGAGGTTGAAAAGTGATGCAGAATCGATTCTGCTGTTGAGTCACACATAAACTTGCGCGCACACACATTGCATGGGAAGCAAGTGTTCACACACACACACACACACACACACACACACACACACACACACACACACACACACACACACACACACTGCAACACAAATGTCACACTTCCTCAGAGCAGATTTTAGGTGCACAATGTGAAGACAATGCGGAGACGCATTCGATCCTTTGTCGTGACTATGACAGAAAACGCCGCCTGTCTTCTTCACATCGTATTTTCAAAACGCGCTACTTGCAGCCTCAGATATGTTCTGCACAACAGGTCTGTAATCAGGATGATCTCTGGAGACGCTGCATGGTAAACTTAGGCAACTGATGAGCAATCAAACACAAACTCATGGTAAAAATGTTACAGATGTATAGCTATGTTTGTTGCACTCCGCTCTTCTTAGAGAGAGACTTTTCAATTTACTGCCAGCTCATACACATAATGTATGAATGGGGAGAGCTCGACGTGAGATGAATAAAATCTCGCCACTGCGCCAGTTTGTGGCTCGTCACCCGACACCATTCACACACAAACACAGGGCAGATGATGAGGTTACATTCTCACTTTAATGACCAAATTAAGAAGTCTCGCAGAGGAGAATCAGAGTTTTCTAATGCTGACATGCATGTCCCCAAACCAACCCCAACGCGCTGTGCGTCAATGCGCATCCATGCTCACCAAAGCCGCACTGAAGTTTACAACTGTCACACAGCGGCTGATGACTCACAGTCACAGAAAACACCAAGAAGTTCGTCACTGGTTACTAAAGACAATGATAATTCTTACCTTAATGGTCTTCGTGGACTGGCATTTAACTTGATGCGATACGCTGGCCGTTTGGTTCATCTTGGGACTCCGATATGAACAGTCCTCCTATCCAAGTGAGATAAAACAGCCGAGGAGCGAAGCAAAGCGGTTCCCCTCTACAACCCTACAGCATGGGAAGATGAGTGTTTTCAGTCTTTGTTCGAGTGAAGCGCGCAAACGCATCTGACAGCCACTGTGTGTGCCTCGCGCCGCGCAGCGCGATAGGCATGTGCGCAAATGAGAGGTGATGATTGGTAGCCAGGGGCGCGCGCAGAATTTTCGGAAAGGGTTTGCCAGGTCTGAGGATAGGAAAGCCTGATAGAGTTTCAAAACTGTATGCCTGGAGAATAAATGAGCAATGACACACTCCAGGAAGCAAAAGGAAGACTGCATCCACACATTAAGACATAAGACAAGACATTAAGAGCTCCCCCAAATCACATTTAATGAAGGATATCACCACATGTGAAGTCCCAGGCCCTTCTTACCCCGTCATCCAACACACACATGAGGATGAAAGCACGATGAATAGCATAAACAAGTTTATAGCCTGGTACCAAAAACCAAATAGGTCTGATTCGTTATTGTCACCACTGGCAAACACTGTATGGGGGGCGGAGCTCCAGCTCCAGCCTGTCGTTAGGTTGACTGAAAGTTAGGCCGGGACGGGATTTCCAGCATGGCGGTGGCTGCCGATGAGCCTCGGGAGCCCCCTACAGGAACAGATGGCTGACCTCACTCAGGCTTCCTCCATTAATATTTACAGTCTATGGTCACTCCGCCTCAGCCAGGAGTTCTCATATACTTTTCACATTTACAGCTGACTGACTTTTTTCTTCAATCATCGTCTCAAACCTCAGAATCACACGACAGACTCTAATTTCACTGGTTTCATGTTAAAATGTATTTATTTTAACATACATGCTCTGTGGTAACCATGGACACCAACAGAGTAACAAAGTGCGGTAGAATAGAATGTTTGGGTTGATAGGCAACAGTCTACTTTGAGTTAAATTTTGGAACTAGTTGAGTTACAAAATACTGTGTTTTTATACTTTTTATTTCTATTTCCTTCTCATTTTACTGTTGTATAAAAGTAATATCAGACTTGAGGTTCGAGACGATGTTCTGGATATCAGCACTGCTGTGATGATCTTCGACCGGATCACAGCAGTGCTGATATTAAGAACATCACTCCGTCTCGTGTGATATGACTTAATTCTACTGTAGGCTATAGCCTATTCTTATCTATCTTGAGTCCTTCTCACAGGAGTAAATCTGGTACACCTACAGTATATTCTTTGGTGTATAATTAACTAGATTGAGTTTCTGTCACATCTCCCACAGCGGTCCAGCGCAAATCCCTGTCCATTTATAAAAAAGGGTTTGATTCCACAAGCGTGCACACACAATGACTAATGAGGCACTTAAGAAGAGTTGACAGTTATATACATGCTGGAGAATGGACAGTAATTACAAGCCTGAGGTGCACGTTTAGCTCTGTTTGTAAATTTAGCTTCCCACATTTCATGTCACGTTGCCGGATAATGGAGACAAAATGTATTTTATGTTGATAATATCAGCAATTCAAATTCATGATGGTTGCAATCTAGTCCCGCAGCAGACGTGACAGAGGACCCTGTCACAGATGTTGACCATAAATCTCAGTTTAAAGTAATCATGCAGCACATAATGGAGAGTCAGGTTAAAGATTATGCTTGGTACCATTGTGGATGCACTCGGCTGATTTAAATCTCTGCAGCCACACACCAATAATGCACATCTCATTTCCATCTTCTTGTCAGTTTGAGTTTTACATTTAGTCATTAAGTGACACGTTTTACTGCTGCCCAAAGGCAAACTGCAGTGACAACGTTTTTCCTCAAAATGGAGTTATAACTCTAAATGAACTTCTTCATCATCTGTTTATGTTGTGAGCCAGTTTTAGAGTTCGATTCTGCTTTGTATGGGAGAAAAATACAGCTCTAAGATCGCAATAACTATAAAATCTGACTCGTAAATAACACAGCGATCTTCTTTTAAACCCTTTTAGCCATGTTTTTCAATTCACTGTTCGAAGTCAAGCTCCAGTTTCCAAACATGTTTACTGACATTTAAATGCCGACATTGTAACAAACTGTCTTGCTTCAAATGAGTGGAGCAGGAAATGCAGAAGTATCTGCTAGCGCATGTTTATGAAGCTGTAGTAACACTATTATCACACATTGCTAAATTACCCAGGTTGTTCAAACATGTTGAACAGGTATTTTTCTTTGTTTCTGCATGTGTAATTTTTTTAGCGTGAAGCCTTTGCATGACTCTGTTATCAGCTGCTGTTTTTTTCATTCCACTGAAAGACCAAAAAATGGAAAATTGCCAAATGGTTCCCGTGATTAGAAATGTGATGTCCAGCTGTTGGATATCAGTGACCCATCAAACCATGTTGCTTTTCTGCACAGCAATATCCTCTCTAAATGTGTGAAAATGAGAAACGGAGTGAATGGAGCTCATATCTTCTTGATAAAAGCCTTCAGAGGGACACACCTAAGGAACATTACAGTCAGATGGAAATCTCCCTGCTCACATAATTCTCCGTTCTCAACACTATGGGCATCCATAATGGAATTTAGCATTGAAAAATACCTTAATCAGAGACGGTGAGGCATACAGGGGCACAATCTTATTACAGCGCAGAGGGAAACTCTCAGCTACAGAGGAGAGGCGCTGATACGAGGTGATTCCACAGGCAGGGGGGAAATATGTTTCTTCATGACACACTGAGTAAATGTGTCTGCAGTGGCCTTCAGGAGCTGACAAATTACACTCGCACGGCCCTCTGGTGTCAGGGCTATTTCAGCGTTGCTTCTTTGTCTTAGAAAACAGAGGAGGGGAAAAAAAACGTCTTTCATCCCCTTTTTGTTTTGTCTTTTGTCTCATCGCTGTTGTCCACACGTCTCCCGGGGTTCTGCTGCTGAGCATGTTGGATATGCAGAGACGCTCCATATCAGAGGACTCGGGGTAAGCTGAACAATTGCAGTGCATGTTTTTCCCATAATCTTGTGTTATCTGGGGTTTCACTGGAGGGATGTTTAACATGTGACCCGTGCATTTCTTTTGTACATTTTTTTCAAGTTCAACACATGCAACAGGCAGCCGTATCATTAATGTTTGCATTCATGTTATCTGGTAGTAAATTAATTACCCCTCAGCTGAGCGTCATTTCAAAGTGTATTAAAGTCTTTAAGTTGTAATATAAACCATTGGTTTGATGTTAACACTGGGAGGAGGCTTCACTCAGTGGTTACATGTAGCTAAAGAGCTTAAAGTCTATGCAGGTGTAAATAACTGTAAGTGGATGCATGAACAGTACATGTTCAAATTTTCTGGTAATTACTCCACATGTGCTCATGTGTATCGGCAGATGAATTAATAGGCTGCGTCGTGAGCTGTGGCGGTTTGATTTTATAGAAGTGGGTGTGACTCACCAGCTTCAGGTCCACTTAAATCTTTCATGCTTGAATAGGCGATGAGCGTACGGATGGATCATGTTTTCACATTGATCTCACTGTCTGTCCCTCTCTCAGTCTGTACATACAGATATAACGCCTACATTGATTCAGGCCATTTTATAGACTATAGGGTTGCATGCTTTTCAACATTTTAGAGCTTGATATCGCGGTTTCAGAGCACAATAATCTACATTGCAAAATGTGTGCTTGCATACAACTCTCTGAGCTCATCTAAAAACGAGGAAAAGCTCTCCTGTGAGCGTATCGAAACTTAAACCTGCAGTGCTGAGATGTACAGTTGTCACTCATCAGTATTTTTTTCTAAAGATGCCTATAAGCAGAGAGCTGCAGGCGATGTGCATGAGTGAGCATGCATGCATCGTGTAAAAAGGTCCTTTCAATGACTTCCAGGTTTTGTTCCATCATTGCAAAGCAGCATTGTGTGCTCAGTGCTCGATGCACAGCATGTGCCGGATGGGGCTAATAGATCTGCAGTACCTGCAGGCCAAACTGGAGTCAACCAACTAAATGAATGGCTGCCAGCCTTCACTTTACACTGAGCATTAAAGCAGGCCATGAAAGCTCCAGAAATAAAGAAGGCACATGGGAAAGCTCAGGCTAATGGATGTATATCATGATAAGAAGGCAATATTTCCTTCACAGTTGTCCATTAAGTGAGTAGATACTATTTCTATCCATGTTCATGGCCTTCTAAGAACTGATATCTAATATCAATAGGAGAACAGCAATCCCCAGAGCAGTGTGCTTCTTTGAAGCATTGTAGAAGGAACGTCATGTCCAGTCCAGTTTAAAAAGAGTTCTCAAATGGAAAACCTACATCATGGAACAATGTTCCACTTTTACCCAAATAGGGACTTTAATAATAAAACGACTTCGAATACAGTGAGTAAGACATTTAAAGGCTGTTATAAACCATCTGAATGAAATAATTAAGTCAAGAAAATCAGGAAGCTGCCTGAAAATGTTGTCAATTATTATCATCTTTTTGTATCTTTGTCATTTTGATAAATTGCGTCCCTGCCAATCAAAAATGGTTTTCAAAGAATAAATCATTATTTTAGCAGAAGCAAGGTAAAAGAAATTAGGGGTTTGCACGTCATCACCCTGTAGTCGACAACAGAATTACTAGTCGGTTACCCATTAGAGAATGTGTACACAACCACTGTGAGTATGTTTAACATGTGCCGTCCATCTTTTGAAAGCTGTGCTAAATCTCTAAGCCCAGCTGATTGCTCCAACTGTTTCAGTGACTTACATTTCTTGTAGCCAATGAGATTCTTGACATGTCAATATGCTGCTTCATACCTTGCATGCTGAAAGCAGGAAGAGTGTTTTTAACGCCAAACAGACTATGGTCTGTGAAGAAGCCCTGCAACTTATCAGCTGCAGTTCACATGTTTTAACTAGTGATTTAAAAGTTTTCTGAAAGGACAGATTGTTAGCTTTCAAAAAAGACTGTAGTCCGTATGGTTCAAGAATAGAAACTCCTGTCACTATATGTCTGGATTTTACAATTTTACAAGATGCTGACAAAGTATTCATATTTTGCCCAAGCTGCAACCTCCTGTGTTCATATATGAAACAAGGGCGGGAGTGCTAAATCCTGCAATTTGTAGAGTGGCCACTTGAGACTGTCTGTAGAAGCACCAGACGTCACATACACACTCATTCAAAAAGCTTGTTTTTACAGCAGAAATTAACATGTTTACAGCTGTTCAAAAATTCAAATAGGTCTGATTGGCTCATGTCTGGATTGGCGCACACTGAATGGGGGTTTTATATAACAGGTTTATTTAGATTATTAGTTCATGAAGAATGAACATTACTGCTAACTTCCACATAGTCTGTGCGTACTGTGTTCCGTCAGCGCCACGCTTTTGCTCCGTCTGACGGCGTCTTTATTTAAGGGATCCAGTTGCTCATGCATGGTGTCCAATGTAGCTGACAGTCACAAAACAGCAATAAAAATACAGAACATTCAAAAAGAGTTGCATACAAGAGACTTTTTTAATTAATAAAAAATAAATGAGAATAATATGAATATAAAAATCCATGCATGAAAGGGACATAACTAAATTCATCTCAAGCCAAGTGTGTGAAAACATTTCAGTCAAGTGTATTTCCAACTGCAAAGGTTATCAAAGAAATATGCTAAGTGTTTTTTTTCGATATGCTGCATAAAAAAATGTTAAGAATTCCATTTCCGCATGCAAGGAACACATTTCAGTTCCTTGCTGCTTAAAACTGAAAAATCTGCACCCTCTGGGTCCAATTTTATGTGTTTCTTTTCAATCTGTGGCTTTTTACATCCGAGTCTTTTGAAGCTGAGCCTTGAAAATTCAGGTGTGTTTTCAGTTTTCATAGTTATGAACATGTGGATGTGAAACCTAAAAAAATTTTTTTTTAAAAATCACTGCACAGTTTGCAATTACGGCACTTTGAGATAACCTTTTTTGTGACTCCTGCACACTGGCAGGGTGTTTGAAATTTAAATTAAGATGCTTAAATGTTCAAATTCCAGTGGGTAAAATCTAAAATATGCATTTTAAACCATACAAAAAACAAAAAGTAGTTTGCAAATCATTATGTAAGACCAAATCAGATGGATGAGGGACGAGAGGGTTGACTTTGTTTGGTGATAAAAATTTTGTTTATGAACACGGCGGGTAATCAATGTGAGTAATCGTTAGCTTTAGTGGGAAATTGAACTCATCCAAATTCAAACAAGCCCAAAGGATTTGATTGAACAGACTAATTGTCTTTCAGAGGAATGAATTAACTCAGCGCTCACCGGGGACTGGATCACACACTCAACACGGGGGATTCGGTTCGCTTCAGTGAGACGACAGTGGTGACGAGGCCTCGGAGAAACATTCTCTTTGAAGCTGCACTCTCACTGAGGAAGGGACCCAATCGATTCTGTTCAATTTGCTTTGAAGGAGAAATAGCTTCCTCAGCTCACAGAGTCCATCACAGCTCAGTTGGACACAAAGACATGTCCCTATTTACTCTTTGTTGTGAAACTAAAAGCTCACAATTTGCATTTTTTAAGCAGGCTTACCCATGTCTGATTCCCTGAATTTCTTGTGTGTGCATGCAGACACTATAAGGGTGCGCTCAAACTAGACATTCTGTACTGTGCTCAAGTAGTGTGACCCCAAAGTCAAGTTTGTTAGACTCGTGTGAGTGCTCCAGTTAATGGGCCTGATCTCGCTGCTCGGTTGGAAGAGGTGTGTGTTGGCACGGTACGGTTGGTCATGCACGAGCACATGCATGGGTACGCAAAGTGGACATGAAGATTGGCCTAATCAGTGCAGCTTTAAAACAATGGTGGCAAAGGGTTCACGTTGGTCCAATGCAAGTTTTCTTTACTCGTAATTTGGGCGCACGTGATCATTCAGAGTCAGCTGGATAAGACCCACAAAAAACTTGGCGGTCTTGGGGAGATTCTGTGACTATGTACAGTAGTACTAGGACATGATGGTGGTCAAGAAGTAACCGTGCTCAGGCTCGGTTGACTCCGGAGCAATGTGAGTGCAGGCCAGCAGGGGGCTGGGGAGGGGGAGGGGGACATTTGAAATATTTTTTTTAACCTGAAAAGGCTACTTTGCTCAGCATCTTTTAAGAAGGATTCATACGTATGGTTCACATTTCCAAGGTTGAATCGCACATCTCCTCGGTCTCGCAGCCTGTGTGACCTCCCCCATCCTGTTTTGCAAGGTGTTATGTGGAGGACGATCCTGGTGGATGCACCTTGATTTCATGGGTCATCGTTTCCTGGGTTTTCTCACCTTCCCCGTGCAGCGGACTCCAAATGAGATTTTAACTCTTGTCATCGTTTCACCGACAGCATGGAGGTAACGGGTGGCCCGGAAAGTGGATTACCTGTCTGAATGTTCAAGGCCGTGGGTAGGAGTGTGTGATGCCGGTTGTAATCCTGCAGACACGAGCGTGACAAAAGCACTATCAGGTGACAATAATAACACACATGCTTGACACAGGATTATCTGGCAGCCTCTCCGAGAAGCTTAAAAAAAACATGCCTGTTTTTGTTTTCACAATTTTATTATTTGCACAAGAGGAAAGCGTGCAGATGGTGAGGCAGATATTAAATTAAAAAACATAAATAACATGCAAGTGAGGAGCCGTGTCTCATGTGCTGCTGTCTCCACATTAATGAGTTTAATCACACATCAAAGAAAAAGAAGACGAGAGATGAAGAATGCAGATTAACAAAACGTGACACATGAAGCACAGATGGGTTTGCTTCATTAACAGCCAATACAATGGCATGTTGCACAACATATGGAGCCCATTTTTATTTTACACCATGTAAATAAATAACCATGAAAAGGTCACATATTTACATATAATTCATAACAAGGGTATTTATAATTACAACGTTTAATATAAGAAATTATTAAGACTTGACTCATGAAATGTTCTTATTATAGCAGTTTATCAAATGAGTGTCCTGCTGCCTCTAGAGGTACTTTGGAGATCTGCAGGGGGTAGTCAAATCAGTGTAAAGCTCCTGTGAGGAGTTTTTAGCTGGTCACAAAATGATTTAAAAAATATATAGATATTTTATAACATTTTTGAGGAAACAGAACAAAAAAACATGATCATATGATATAAAGAGTCATATGAGCCCATTACAGAAAGGTTAACATACATGTCACAAGACTGCATGGGACCATACATGATCATTTCTACATCACAGAGCTCAGATATTTAACATTGATCAGGGAATATACAACATTAAAATGCAGCACAAAGGAGAGATCCTTAAGGATTCAGAGAGGTGCGGAGGGGTGCCAGTCAACATTGCAGCACCTCCTGCATATTTGGTCTGCTGTGCAATATGAGCAATAGGGAAGGCATCCATAACTTATCAACAAACCCTCACATTCTCCTTCAACACTGAGCTTAAAACGCTCCATTGGCAAAACTTTGAACATTTCCCCTCACCAACGAATAATACTAGGAGGTCTGGACTTAATCCATAAAAATCAAATGCTTCTTCTTGCTAATAAAATAATTCAAATGTTTTTTTGCTAGACACTTCATCTGAAATGTTTAACAGGATTTATTTGTTTGTATTTCCTGTGAGACCTTTTCCCAGAAGGTACATATGAGAGGGCAGCTCCAAGGGCAAAAGAAATGCATGTAAGATATCCCTTAAAGAAAGAAGTGAAGTTTTAACCCTGCAAAGCATCATCAATATGAAAAAGGATGATTTGATGTTTGTTTAAAATCCTTTACAGGCTCTGTGTGTGTGACTTTATTTATTTTTAATTAAAGGTTCTTTGGTAAAGCAGACCGCCTTGCCTGGGTCTAGTGCTCCCCAGGAGCATTTTTAAATCCAGGCTCATTCATTGGATATTAAATAAGTTATAATAAGTATCACTGGGAGGGCAGGTAGAAACAGTTTTCACCCAACTTTTTGAGCTATGTTAGCTTAAACAGCTTGCTAATAGTGATATCTGCCTGCACCAGCTGCTTGTCTTTATTCCTTTTAGTGAGGGGCAACACAGTTTAGCATCCAAACACACAAACACAGGCTCTAACAAGTCAACACCTCCTGGAGCACTGTAGCTCTTACCCTACATCCCCAACAGCTAATACAAGGAGCCAATTGTGAGAGATAAATTAGCCTGTAAGCTCATCAACTGTGTGACTCACACTACACACTAAAAGAGTATGAGACCCCCCCCCCCCCCTCTTTGGCTCTGTTCAGCCTTCACTGATCCCCTCTCCTAATTACAATAATGCCATCTCATCTAGTCATCTCACAGAGCCATAATTTGCTCTGACAGGCCGGCAGCATCGGGCTTGCTTTCTTTCAAAAATAAGATATTTGCACCCGGTGATGAGAACCCGTGTGGTGCAGAGCCCGTGAGAGATGTGAAATCCGATTTGGCAATTAAACCGAGAGCCAACAGGACCCTCCTGATATTAACACATTGAGAGAAACATCATTACGTACAATTTGTGTGAGTGGAGCGATGGAAAGGAAATACACTTGATGAGAGGAACGACTGCTGTTGGTTCTGCAGACAACACGGATAAAACCATCATCTTTAACTTATCTATTGATGGGGTAGTGCAGAATAAAATGAATGTAGTAATAAATACAGATGCACGAGAACACCATATCATGTTTGGTTTACTTTCTGCTGTTTCAATGCACTTCCAAAACTTTTTCTATCAAATTTCAGACAGCCTGCCCATGAAATATTCCTGAGTCTCAGGAGGCAGAGCGTGATTTAAAAAAAAAAAAAAGACATGCCAAGACGGTGGAAGAGCAACAGAGTCTGACGCTCTGACAGTGTTTTATTCACATCAATGCTATGTGTTGTTGGATGCAGTGACGCCAGGAGGATTACATTTCATAGTACGCAAAGGAACCTTCCCAGTGCATGTGAGTCACCCTTACTTTTATTTTTATACAACTCTTTTTATATCTTAGCTTCTTTTAATTTTTCTTCTTTTGGATTTTGAAGGTTTTTCTTTGAAGTGCTTTCACACTTGCAGAAAACTCCTGAAAACTTCCTCCTGATATTTCCAGGAGGAAGTGTATGTGTGAACGCAAACTGCCACATTCCTCCCTCAGACCTCTAGTATTGAAGTCTGAGTGAGCTGATGTGAGAACGCAGCAGGATATTCCCTGGAGAATTCAGCTCGAGCCAACGATGTGAAGAGTGTCTGCACGCGACCACTACGATCGTAATTTTCTGTTCTGTTCTCCGCTCTTTTGTTGACATTGTGATTCTGTCCAACTACACATTGATATAAAGTCCAATATTGTCATTATAGTGTCATATATCAAACTCTGTTGCTTCGTCTGCTACTTCCGTGTGGTTTTTTTTACATCACGTCTTACTTCAGGAGACCCCCTGCCCCCCCTCCTGTCTGAGACAGATAGTCTCAGTCTGTGTCAGAGAGAGAGAGAGAGAGAGAGAAGCCGTTTTCACATATGCACTCCAGATAATATCTAGATAATTACATGAGGACTTCTCCGGAGATTCTCCCGACCTAGCCGTTCACATATCCTATACTATCCCTGTCAGAGGGGAGGGGGCTCGGGGGATTTCGGGGGAGGTAAGACGTGGCGTAAATAAACAACGCGGAAGTAGCGGCCGTAGCAACAGAGTCCGCTACACGATGCTATAATGAGAATATTTGCCTTTATATCAATGCTATGTGTAATCCAATGGAATGACAACATCCACAAAAGAGTGGAGAACAGTTGACTCAAATTGAAATCTCCGGAGTATATGCTGCCGTGTTCTCACATCAGCTCACTCGGATATTCTGCGGATAAAATACTAGGGGTCTGGCCGGAGAAACTCTGGGTAAAGTCCGTGCAAAAAATGCGGCTGTTTGCGTTCACACATAGCCTAAATCCTTTCCGGGTAGCCAAATCTCCGGAGTTTTTCAGGAGATTTCCATATGTGTGAAAAGGGTTAGATAGAGAGAGAGGGAATTTTTAGCTGATACGTTGTTATAAAGCCGATGTCACCTGGAGGAGGGGTAGCTCATATCGTGGATGTTTGTGCTGTGTGGAGAAAATATCCAAGTCTTCAGGGTTTGGAAAACAGTCACTGATGGGGATGTCTACGATCTTCGATTTATCCTGGACTCCTTCAGGGACTAGCTGGCTGCTGCCTTCTGTCCTACCATAAATGTTGATTAAGCGTTTTTTTTTAAATTGGGGTTTTTCATGATATTTCTATCATTTTGTGGGAGTGAATGTGTTCGGGGTTCAGGCGGCTCAGGCGTGACAAAAAATAATGGATTTTATTGACTAAAGGTTAAAGTTCATTTTAATTAAGTGAGACACAAATCAATGTTTTACTGGAGGGGGACACATTCAGCAGTTTCTATGTTTGGTCACAACACAGATCTAGACCCTAGTTCATGAAGTTTCAATGATCGTGCAGCCAAATGTTTGATGCTTTCTCTTCTTTCTTATTCAATGTTTTCTGTTCCTTTCTGTCCTTTCTGTCTGCTCAGATTATTTTTAACGCTCTTACTTTCTGCTTCTTCAAAAATGTATTTCTACTTTCTTACAGCGCTAACCACTGTACCACTGCAGCCCGAGTCTCCCCTCAATACCTCCTAACTACTGCTTATTGATCGTAAGTTTAGAAGTTGTTGTACATGAATTCAGATGTTAATATGCATGGTTTAGTATGGCCCTGATGAAATCAAGAGAAGGTAAAACACTGACTTTGGATGAAGTCAGTGACTGGGATAAAATAAAGTGCATGCTGGTTCATCTTGCTAACGCTCTCATGCTCATGGTGGATTATTCCTCCTCTGTCCTTGAAGATAATCTCTTCTCGATGTCCATCCTCACACACTTACTGACTTTGATGCGCGTTTCTGTTAAGCCGATGGCGGCTCAGGGCTGTCCTACTGTCAAATTGTCAAGTGGTGAGGGATCTCTCGCTGACTTTTTGAGCCCTTTATGAGCCCTTTATGCCCCATTCTCCATAAATGGGCATATCTTAGACTTAGCGTGAGGGAATTGCATTTTGAAATACAGTATTCTTGAAACACTGTGGTTTGCAAAAACTTGAGCTCCATTAAAAAAAAAAAAAAAGTGTTGACATTTGGAGCAGCTGACACCAGAGTTTTTGTCGTCAACATTATAATGAGAAGCCAGCTGTAGAAGAGGACAGTGTGTAAATGAATGTAGCCTAATAATGCTTCTTACACCTGCTCCTCTGTTCTACTTCATGCTGGTCTTTTTGTTTAATTGTTGGAGTTGTCCTCCTTTCTGGTCAGGCTGCAATGAGGAGGCTGTTCTGTTTTTATAAATGACTGAATGTATTTAGAGGCTGTAAAATGAGCCCATAGAAAATGTATTTATCTCATACAAGTAAAGAAAAAGAATTGTGTGGCAACCTTTTGCTTCTCCACAGATCCCCACTGGTTGTTTTCTTTAAGCTGTGTGAAGAGTCCAAACAGAAGTAAACACGAGGTGGGAAGAGTAGCTTCTATAAACTCACATGAATTATTCTTTTTTTAATTTTGTTTTGGAGAGCAGTCACATGAGGCTAATCTTTATGATCTTCATGAAAGGTATTTAATCATTCAGAGCTGCTGATTAAACGCTTGAAATGGAGAGTGTCAGAAATTCTGTTTTTTAAAGGAGCCCTTCATCAAACATGTATTTCCTGTTTTTCAAGTGAATTAATCCAGAGTGTCTTTAATCTCTAACAGAGAATCTGTTCAGATCAGAAGAAGAAGAAAGTTGGCGGGCTATGAAACCAAAATCACATCCATGACAAAGATATTTAGTCAGAGGGATTTTGGTGTTTTCCACTTCACAGGTAAATATGAATAAAAGGTCATCAGTCAAGCTTTATTTATATAACAGCTTTCAAACAACTCAAACGCAATTCAAAGTGTTTGACAGCGACTGAAAAACAAGAAGAAACATTAAAGAGTGACAAAACATGGCCGAAATCCGAACAGATAGAGAAGTAGAGAAGTAAAGACTAATGCACACACCAAAGGGAATAAAGAAATCTGAGTTAAAACAATGAAATAAAATGAAAGTAAAGAGTTAAAAATGAGTTGAAACATAAAAAATAAACAAAAATATAAATAATTGAGATAATAAGAGAGTAACGATAAAAATGTAAAATAATTAAAGATAAATAAAGATTGGTAGTTTATTTAAACCCGGCTGAGGTGGTTTGAGTCGGGTTGTTAGATCACTATGGATACGTGTGCTGTTCTGGCTGCTGTCCATGGTGCTGATCAGAGGCTGGTTTGGATGATGGTTTCAGGCAGGGCAGGGCAACATGTTGAATTTTTAAGATTTATCGATAAAGAATTCAAACGAGAGAGCTAGAGAGGGTAAGACAATATCGTTTATATCAAGTTGATGTTGTGTTCAAAAATGTTTCTTCAGTAGAGCCTCCAGTTCACCTGTTTCTCCTCTCACTGTCCGCCCCCCTTCACTCTGCCTCTCTCCCGCTCTGAGCAAAACTCTAAAAACCTCTTGCAATAACAAAATACACAGCTGCAGGAAAGGAAATATAATTATTTATTTAATTCAAGGAGTATTTTATTCCACGAACAGGTAGATTATTTTTGTACATGTTGACTTTGGGAAGCTGGTAATAAAAGTACCCCTGTGACATTTGGCATTTGGTCCATCCAAACCACAAACATGTTTGAGGTTTGCTGCAGTGACTGAAAAAGCGGAGGGATTGCCTTCTGACACCTAGCACCACACCTCTCACCATACAGACCATTAAAACATAAATATAATGAAATCAGGTGAGTCATGTACAGATTCACCCCCTGCGGTTTTCACAGATTTGTACCAGACTTTAAACATTTTTACTCCCGCTGTAGAGCTGAGCATTTTAACATGAAGCTCTGTGGGTATCAGCTCACTTCTGGAGCCAGCCTCAAGTGGCCATAAGAGGAAGTGCACTTTTTGGCACTTCTCATTGGCTTCATTTTCCAGCCCCGATGTTGCTGTTTTGTGAGGCAGGATGATGAAGGAGTTACCTCAGCACAGACGGACAGTTTGGTTAATATTTAGACCTCATCCAGCGATTGACAGTTTTCTGCTTAAACTTTTCTCTTCAGACACTTTGATCAAAACTTTTATAAGAAAACAAAAATGTTGAGGAGTTTCTTACATTTATCTCAAATCGAACTTCCAAAGAAGCTGTAAGAAATGAAACAGATGTTATCTTTCACACAGGGCTGTTAGATGTGAGAATTATAGAAGAAAACAAAATAGCCATTTTATTTTAAGAAAGTTTGTTTAAAGTCAGGCGGGGGGGGGGGGGGCTGCAGACGAAGCACTGCAGATGGTATCAGACGCTTCTTTTGTTCCTACAGATAAGCGAGGCTGCAGGTCCTTCCGTCTGAACATTATTTGTACCTGATGTGAACACCAAGTTAGAATAAAGATGCAGTGTGCTACCTAACTTATGATATACAACCCAGCTTATGAAGATGCACTTATGGCGTTGCCTCATAATAAGAAACGTGTATCAAGTCATTTGTGTTTCACAAACACCATGACAACAGTCCTTGTGTTTATAATTATGTATTGTATTTCAATGGTTTTGGTTTATATGTTTATTTACTTAATTTGGACACTGGATGGCGATAATTGGTCATTGGGGTTACAGAGGTGGTATAGTCAGGTGTTTATAGGTCAAGGGTGAACAGGAAGTAGGTGGCATGTTGGTGGGAACATCCAGTTCTTAGCGTAAAGGAACATAAATATAATCTCGGCAACAATCGATCATCACTTCATACTATCATTGTCATGGTTTGTCTGCTTCATCTTTTGCAGGAATATCATCGGCCCGGATCCAAGTACGCTTGACCCCGAAGTCTGGTTCATTTGATGAGTGTGAACACAAATGTATCGTACCCTGGGTGCTCCTGGGCAAAATTCATGTGTACTCGAGTACAGTTCAAGGGAGATGTTAATGCTTCCATGCTCGAACAAGTGGGTGGAGCGCTATATGAGGTCATTCTAAACGGCTCCTGTAACCTTGCCCCACTGGCCCATTTCATCCTCTGAGCTGCACGTTAGATGTGGAGGTAGGAAGAGGGTCGTCTCAGAAAGAAGAAAAACATCCACAGTTAGCAGGATGGACTCAGCCAGCGGGTAGTTGCTTCTTCTTCTTTCTGCTGTTTGGCATATTTGCAATCCAATGATGCATACTGCCACCTGCTGTATCAGAGTGTGTACATACGCAAGTGTACTTGAGCCCAGAACGATGTTACTAATGTGACTGCAGGCCAGCGGGGGAGAGCTGATTAATCGTGCTCGGGCACAGTACCAAACAATCGTGCCTAATGTGAAAACGCCCCTAAAATTATGATTTAAACATTTGAACATTGGATAGTCACTACAGTACTTTAGATTGTTTGGATTTCTTATTCAACTTATTGCTGCACTGAAAGTGACTTTAGAAGCAAAAAAACAGTATTCTTGTAAAATAATCTTTTAATATCTACATCATACTGCAGTTCAGAATCCTTTCTGTGTTTACGTTTTAAAGAAACCAATTGTGACTGCTCCATGCACACAAAAAACACACATCATCTTTGAGTACCGGAGTGCTAATTTCTTCTGGGATTCCCTGTGAGCGCGATGTCATCTATGTAAGAGGATGGATTATGTTATAGATTATTAATCTAAAGATGGATAGGGACGATGAGCTGGTGAGGCCTCCAGGTTTCTGTCTCTGCCACTGTGAATGCTGGGAAATTGATCTGCAGGTCGATGCCTGGTTCACCCTGGTCTATCATGGAGGAGACATCCCTCTGTGCCTCGGGGGAGCATTTATTCATGTCCTGGTGAGCTGGAGAATAACTGCCATGTAACATGTGCACTGTTCGTTTAATACCCCGCCTGAAGAGAGCGGGGGGGGGGGGGGGGGGGACTGCGGAGCGTTAAACACCAACTTCTAATTGCCACAAAATGAAAGATGAGGCATCAGGCGCTGATCTTTTTTTCATCTTGTTAGTCAGCATCCCGCAGTAAGCAACTTTATTGGCTTTTCAGCTCGCTCTGTCTGTCAGCGCTCGCCGTGTCACAGAGCCACATAAAATAGTTTCTTCATGAGCAATCCGTACCTTCCTTCTGCCCTCTTTCCTCATCGTGGCAGCTTTATTGTCTGTGGTAAGAAAAGCAAGAGAATGGTTTCATTTGCAGAAGTTGTTGGCAGCGGCCTGCAATAAGCCAAATTCCTCAAAGACACTTATTAATTTAAATGACAGTGCCTGACAGTGTCTTTGAGGAATTTGGGATTCTTTTATTTTTTAAAGTCGTGAGTGTTGTGTTTCTTGTGAAAAAAAAACAGGCCCACTATATCGTTAACAGAGATTTTAAAGAGCACACATTTTAATATTGAAAGTGGGGGGTGCTCATGAACAACCCATTACAATTGGCTCTGGGACAAAGTGTGCTAACAGGATTAAAAAAAGATCAGCACTCGATGCCTCATGTTTTATTTTGCAGCAGTTAGAAGGTGGTGTGTGAAGTTTTGTTTGCGTCAGGTGAGCTCTGAGCTCCTCCCTGACAAATACTGCAGTTTGATCAGCGGTCCTTAATCTTCACAGATGAGTGGTTTGCCTTCAAGCATAATTTCTGGACTCTTCCTGCTTCATTATTGTTTAGGAGTGCATTTAAATTCAGGTGTTGTGGTTTCATATGCATGAAAGTCTGCGTCTGGATTCCTGTTGGAGCTGATGGGCCTGTCCTAAACACAAGAGGACTTCAGAAGTTCTCCTCTTTTTAAGACACTAAACAAACATCATGCATTCATTTATTTATCCACACGGAGAGGCTCATGTCTGACAGGGATTCAAACTAGGAACCTCCTCGCTTCTCGTGCAGCCTGACCTTTTTGTTGAGATGTGGTCATCTCACAATTGTTACAAAAGTCATCTTTAACATGACGTTTGTAACAATTGTGGTGTGGTGAAAGTTTCTATCCTTGTATTATTGATGAGCTTTTAACAACTGAAGATCTGAAGTCTATAAATGATGAAGACCAGGAGATCTCAACTGGTGTAGCCTCGGGACCTACCATCAACGAATTAATTAGAAATCATGGCCCAGATTTCTGATCAATTTTAACCAATCAGATTTATTCAATGAACAAAAGTGCAGTTTGGAAAACAGACGGTAAAAAACACGTTACAAAACAGTGTTAAAAAAACGCTTCATAGACTTTTTGACTTTTTCAGGCACACTTTCACAGCCCACTGAAAACGGCCCTGCGACCCACTATTGGGTCCCGACCCACCAGTTGAAAACCACTGATCTGGACTACATTTAGCATGATCAGAGTAACTACATGTCACTAGTTGCCAACGTTGGATATGGGAAAAGGTTTTTGGAAAAGTTACACATTTTGACATTTTTGGAGCTGCTGGTCGTAATCAAGCACATTTTGAAATAATAAAAACCAAACTGATTGATGGTGTAATTGGTGATTTTAGGTCAATGAGTGTCATTCTTTGTTTCTGTGTAGAAGCTGGAAATGAAACCCTGCTGCCTTTCTCTGGGAGTGTTCATACTGTATGTCGATAAGACATTTAGCTTGGAAAAAAAAGGGAAAAACAACAGGATTCCTGCAGAGAGCATTGCTCTTTAGATAATAAATATGCAAAACAACAACAACAATTGAACAGATGCAAAACAAAAAAAAGGCAAACATACTAAAGGGTAGGTAATGATGAGGGTCATTAGGTTGCCTGAGAGTCACATGAAATCCACTTATAATGCAGCTGTTTAAGCTGCTCGGTCTCAGTTCTTAATTTTACCATTAATGACTTTATAAATATGTAAATGACATTAAGTATGTAGTGTGACAACACATCCATCTTTGCAGATGTTTCTGTTGTATTTCCAACTCTGAGGAGTCATGATCATGAAATTTAACCAGGCTGAGCTTCCTGACTGACTTCAGATCATTAAAAATACATCACTGAGTTTGTCTGACTTTAGGAAAGTGAAAGACAAACCTCAGACAGGCTCACTGACAACACGTTGCAGCTTTTTTCTTTTTCCACAGTTTGGTCCTTCAGAGTCTTTTTTTCCTGCCTCAGCTGACTACGTGTGATCACACATGTTGTGAACAGCTTCAGGTGTTCTGTGATCACCTGTGGCACTCACACCTGTAGCCCCCCCTGATCACATCTCCCTGCACCACTGAGGCTTTAATGCATTTTTCAGTAGCATTCAAGTAAAAGAACACTTCATGTGGAGACCTTTGCATTATTAATCACAGTAAAGTCGCACCAAGCCGCAGAGGAAAGCTCCTGCAGCGATTAAAAACAGGCTGCATGCAGAGCGCTCAGAACCAGGGGGCTCAGATGGGAGATAAGTGCACATTTATATCGTATATTATGATAATCCAAGTCAAAGATACTTATTCTGTTTGTTTCTGAGAGCTGTCTTTGTCGGGGAGTTATTCATTATCTGAAAGTCATGAACTATTTGGAACAAAAAAAAAGACAAAATTCACTGAAAAACGTTGCTCTCATGAAGAATCATGAAATCTTAGCATGTAGTATTCACTGTGCAGAAATACACTACAGCGCTGGTAGCATAGCAGTTAGTGTCTCGCTCCATGTGCGGAGGCGTAGTCCTCCAAGCATCGGCCCAGGTTTGAGTCTATCCTGCAAGTCATTCTCTCTAACTTCCAACTCTTTCCACTGTCCTGTCTCTAAAAAAATAAAATAATTTTTTTTATTAAAATAAAAGGTTTAATTTAGCCTGTAGCAGAATTTGCCCCAATATGACGTATAATCTGGCCGTTAGGGAAGGAAATATGTTTATTCTGTAAGTATTTGGAGCTCTTTTTGTTCGATGATCATCTGCTTCAGTTTTATTTGGACATTTTTACCCAAGTCATGAAATGTTACCTTACACTAGTAGAGATTGTTCTTAAGAGCCATGCATCATTTTCAAAAGCTTTATTCCCAACACCTCTGACTTGCTATCCGTCTTCTTTGCAAAGTTATTCCTGTTGAGCATATATGAATAAAGAGTGAAAAACGTCCACAGGTGTTTCTTCCATCAAAGCTCTTTGTCAGGTTTCTAACCTCTGGAAACACCTCCGAGTGATCGAGTTGAAATCTGGGTATTGAAGAAGTGCTAGAAAGAAATAATGTTGGTGTAAACTGGAGGAGGATTATGAGGGGTAGATGTTGTAGTCAGAACAGATGTCAGACATTTCAGCTCGTTTATGTCCAATATTCTTCTGTTGACTTTGGGAGAAAATTGATTGGACTTGTGAAATATTCTTCCCTGTGTCTGTCATTTTCTTCAGGCATAAAAAAGCCTTATCATCCCCGGCAGAAACAATTCATCAATCGGTTGACAGTGCCTTTGCAGTTCAGTGACAGAGGATCCTATTTCGGTTGTGGTCAAAGCTGTGATGCCACCCCCACCTCACTCCCACACATCTTCTATTATTTATTCAAGGTAGCCCGTGGTGAGCAGTGGATACAGTGGCAGGACTATCTCTCACCGAGGCAGGCTGATGAATAGACCTGATCCAGTGCTCCATCAGACACCAGGTGAGCTCCTGCTTTTTTTTTTTCCACGGGAGACCCCCCCTGAGTCTGGGGCCATATATCTTTGCTGTAGCTCAGACTTTAACTTCTGCATATTTCTCACCGTAATGACGCTGATTATTCATTTATGAGTTTTCATCTCGTGGAGTTATGAAATGTGCTGCAAATGTGGTGTAAAAATGGTGCAACTCTTACAACGCCTCGCCTGTCTTATAAATGTAGATGTATGTCCCACATTAAGAAGACGTAATGGAGAAATGTTAATACTCCATCTGCACTATGTACTTTGGAAATGGGTTGTGTAAAGCTAATGGGGGTTTCTTGATGCAGAAAAGAAACAGAGATAGAAACGCTTTGCAACAGTGGAAGAGACGCACCAAATTCAACCAAACAGCATTTTATTTCTCACTTGAATGAAAGTGAATGAAGACGTTATCTTTAAGTGCACATCTTTTCTTAAAGAGGAATTTTAGTATATTTTAACTTAAGCCCAATTTTAATCCTAACATATTTTGGGGTACAAATGTACGGAAGCCCTCAGCGGACATACATCCATATATCTTAGTCACTCCTATTTCCCTGTAATAACGAGTCATTTCAGTATAGTTTTCTCGAATTCTCAACTGATTTTCTCATTATCTTGGGATCACAGCTGTTTTTTTAATTTTTTTATTATAATAGATTATTTCTTTAGTTATCTCGAGGTGAAGCTTGTTTTCTTGGCTGTAGAAGTAGCATAGGCTGATCAAAAGCCATGTTGCCATTGCCCATACTAATGCAGTTAAGCCTATTTTGTCCTATGTTTGTTTGGGGCTTTTGTTACTCTGGGAATACGAGATAAATAAGTTGAGATCTCGACTAAACGACCAGAAATGACTTGATCACGGAAAAATTTAGTGGATAAAATGAAATTTTTATGCCTTCATTTTAGAGACAGGACAGTGGATAGAGACAGAAACTGGGGAGAGAGAGTGGGGAGCGACATGCGGGTAAGAAGCCAGAGGTCAGATTCGGACCCGGGCTGCCTGCTCTGGAGGATTTGAGTCTCTGTACATGGGGCGCCCACACTAACAGCTAGACTATCAACCAGAACGCAGACTCTTTTTAACTGAGAACCTTAAGGGAGGGGTGGGGGGCGAGGGTGGGTGGTGCACTGAGGGACATAAGAGGAATGGCCAAAAGGAAGTTTGTTTTGGTCTGAGACATTCACGGTGCTAAAGAGCGACATTCAAAAGTTGAATATTACAATAAATAAGACACATGATATGTAGACACAGGGCCCAGGTTTTAGGCAGCTGTTGCAGCTTTCTGGGTGCGAATAAAAAACAGGTATTAAAGCTCTACTATAATAAAAGCTCCTGAGGTTCCCCCCTTCTCTGGATGTCAGCGGCTTTACTCTCATCCTGTTCTCCCAGAGTAACACACAGTGCTGTGCTCTGTCACGGAGACAGGTCAGAGAAAGTGCTCTCTGAGCTCAGGATGAAAGGACTTCAGTGCTGCTTCCTTTTTTTTTATTTCATTCTGAATGTGCCGCCTTAAATTGAATTTTGGGATGAGAAAAGCTTCAAGAAACATGTACGAGCATCTGACGGATCCATGTCTTATTTAATCACTTTCTCTCTGAGCGTATTTAATATGTTTCTCATCTGAAGAATTTAAAAACGGCACTCTGTGGTCATGTTTTAAGAAAGACAATTATAAATCAAGCATAAAACCATTACAGAAGTTAATTAAAGCAATAAACATTTCTTCTTTTTTACGACAGCACACATCGGTTGTTACGAGCATGGACTTTATGGCTGATTTGTTACAGAGCGAGGAGAGATTTTATGGATCAACATGAATGGGTCCCAGCTAAGACATATCACAGTTCATCTGTTGACATTAAGACTCGGTGTCCACATCTTGAGCCATGAGTCACTCCGCAGCCTTCTGGCATCTTCTGGTCTCATCAAGGCCACATGGTGTGTCGTATCTGTGCTCCCTGAGACGCAGTCTGCTGTTCATATTCAAACCGATTATTTCTCCTCTGCTCAATCGCTAAGAATGGTCTACATGGTCTGTGTAAACACACGGGCATGACTTAAGGCCTTTACATTTACAGCAGGTAACACACAAACTACAGCTCAGATCTGTTTCTTATAAAGAAACAGAAGGGCGAGGAAGTATCATGTGACACTGCTGATGGAGGATCCAAAGACTGTTTGCATGGATTTAATGGAGAGCTCAAGTGCGTGTTGCAACAAATGGTTTTGTAGTTTATGTAATATTTGTGCAACACTTACATTTTATTTATTGATCGGTTTGGTAGAGACAAAGCATTTTCAGAAACTCCAGTGAAAACAATATATGGATGCAAAACCACAGAGTTAGCAAGAATGCACATTTTTGTCTGGGAGCCTGTTCAGAATCAAATCAAATAATTTAATTTATAGAGCAACTTTAAAAACAAAGTCAGCTTGGCAGCTGTGGCTCAGTTGGTAGAATTTCTCAACAGGAAGGTCGGTGGCTCGATCCCCAGTTCCTGCAGAAACATGTCCGATGTGTCCTTGGGCAAGATTTGAATTTGAATTGCTCCCACTGCTTCGTCAGCAGCATGTTAATGTGTATGAATGGGATGAGTTGTTTGCTGATGGTCACTTTCCATAGCGGCCTCTACCATCAGTGTGTGAATGTGTAGGTGTGACCTGCGGTGTAAAAGCACGATACAAGTTCAAGTTCATTTGCCAAATTGCTGTACATTAAGATAACATACATACATAGACAAAATGACAAAGACTCACTGGCTGCTGCATTGTTGACAGATGAGTCATCACTACAGCTGAATGATTAGAACTTTTATAAAGACAGAGAAAAAATATCGGTGTTTGATCATGTTGAAAAGGTCAGAGGTATGGAGTCGGCTCTCTTGTCTATTGTTGCTTTATGTTTAAGAACAACGTATTTATGTTGTTTCCCACCCGTGGTGTTAGTCGTGTTGTGACGGGAGTGACATATAGAGCTGACTAAAGGTCAGTGAAGTTGTATGCTGCCTATCGACACTGGGTGACATGTTGATGACTGATGCTTTGCTCTGCCTGAGTGATCAATAACAGTGATTCAGTGAGAATCGCTGCAACCGAAAAAACTCCTTCCTAGGATTATGATCAAATAGAGCAATGAAACACACACACACGAGTATAAGAAATAATCAATGGGCGTTTAATGGAGTTTAAACCTCCCAGTCCTTGAAGGTTGAAGAGAGACTGTTTCTCTTAAAAAATACTTTTTTTCCATGAAGGCTGAGACTGTACAACAATGGTTCCCAACCTGGGGTCCTGCCAGTATCAGGAAGGGTCACCAAAGTCCTCAGGGGGGGTCGTGTCGCTTCGTCTACTCTAAAGTTGTCAAAATTAGATTTACACATGTTGACTAAAATGACGAAAGATTAGTTACGATAGTTTATCCAATGTCTTTTGGTAAGAACAAGTGTGTGAAAAAGAATTTGGAGACCAGAAGAAAACTGTGAGGCTTTGAACGTGAAATTTCCACCCTAAATGTGGGCTGTCCACATTATCTACCAGGTGGATAAAGCAGCGGGTTGGACTACAAGTGTACGATCATCATTAAGGAATTCATAAGCAGATTCAGCCATCAGCCCATTGGGAGCGTGTGTGTGTGTGTGTGTGTGTGTGTGTGTGTGTGTGTGTGTGTGTGTGTGTGTGTGTGTGTGTGTGTGTGTGTGTGTGTGTGTGTGTGTGTGTGTGTGTGTGTGTGTGTGTGTGTGTGTGTGTGTGTGTGTGTGTGTGTGTGTGTGTGTGTGTGTGTGTGTGTGTGTGTGTGTGTGTGTGTGTGTGCGCGCGCATGCGCATGCGTGCGCGTGTAGAGAGTACCAGGAGGAAAAACATGGTGAAGGGGGGTGAATGTGCAAAATGATAAATGGTAGAGACCAAATTCTCTCCTTCAAGCCTGAGGCAAGAGTTACCTCAGTTAAGAGAAGGTCCACATATTCTTCTTCTCCCCTGTGTGTCTGTTTCTCTCTCTCGCACAGACGCACACACTGATAATCTCACCTTTCTATCCCCCCCCCCCCCCCCCCCCCCTTTAAAGCATGAAGATATGTAATGCAATATGTTTTTGCATGCAAGACTGCATAAGATACATACTGCTGTTACGCCTCCCTCTCTTAGACAACATACTTCTGTTGACATGCAGACGGTGAGAAGACAGCAAAGACTTTGTGAGAAGCACAGTTATATATCCGGATTTTGTGCAGCTATGAATGAGAGCGTTTGCAGTCTTTTGTTTGCAAACTGTTAGCATGTGGAGAATGTGTTTGTGTATTCAACTGTTACCTTGACATCTATGTGCTGTGGCTAAATGGCTACATTAGAGAGGGTTGTTAGTAGAGGTGGGCGATATGGGAAAAATATCATATCACAAATTTTTTGGGGCAAAATCACGATCACGATTTTATCATGATTTTTTTCATACTGATCTTTAGACTAATTTGTAAGTTACTGACCAGTTCAACCAAACTTATTTCCCTGTATAATGTTTTTAAATGAACAAAAACTGCGCTGACAAGTTTAATCTATTTAAAAAACATTTTTGTAGGAGGTCTGGAGGTCTCTCACGCAACAGAAATGTCTTTCCCTCAATTTGATCAATATTTATGAACAATTTGAAGGTTTTCCTCACTAAATTATGATTTAGTTATGTGTCCTCTTTTTATGTTCATCAGGAACATTTTCACGTGATGAATTCATTTAAAACATGTAGACTTCAAGTTCTTGTGTTTCTGTTCTATTTTAGCCCTGCAGAGTTCCTCCAGCTGTAGCTTCATACAGGCTCTGCAGCCTTTGTTTATAGGTTTGTTGTTTTTTATGACATCATTGGACTAACTTTAATTTAGTTTATATATAATCAAACACAATACAGAATGTGTTCATTCTGTGACACATGATCAAAGTAAGTTTTACTGACAGAAGAGTTTAATTCATAGAGGGGGCGGGACATTGTTGATTGACAGACAGACAGTCACCATGGTTACTCACTCTCACCTGCCTGCTGCTTTGTAACGTCGTTTAGTGTAATCCCTATAAATTTGGTTATCACAACAGGTGAGCTTCGGGTGGAAAGGCTTGATAGTAACTTTTAAAAACTGAGAGAGAGCAGAAAACACCGACAGCAACATTTTAAACACCGGGGTTATATCTCCACTGACTGTCTGAGCTCCGCTCTGTCTGTCTCTGACTGTGAACGTCTCTCCAGCTCGTTAAACGGTTTCTTGTGTCGCTATCTGAGATGTAATCTTAACTGTGCAAACTATGCAAATAAGTTAACTGTTGTTCACGCCGTGTCGGTTTGAGAAAATATCATAACATTTGCATATAACCGGGATGGAGTTGTTTTTGCGGACTTTACTTTTAAGTTTCATTTTCGTTTTCACCGCTGCAGAGCAAAAGAGCGTCTGTGTCGGAGCATAAACTGCTGCATGATAGAATAAACACATTAGCCCGGTTCTACGATCTCCCTGCTTTGGCAGATCGTCAGCAAGTTAAAATCCTTCACGATCTAAGATCGCTATATAGCCCACCACTAGTTGTTAGTCAGACTTATAAAGCTAACTTGAAGATAGTCAGTGCAAACCTGAGACATAATTTGGGTTAGATGACACCGATAACGATACAGCCTAACATTACGTCTCTATCTGTCCTATCACTCTGCTTCATGCTCAATCACTCTCTCTTTCTCTCTTCTTAGCTTCACCCATCACCATCCTTTTCCTCTTAGCCTCAGCCGTTGAATCAAACATTAATGAAGCGAGCTAACTGGTGAAGCTGTGTGAATTTCTTGCGAGATGACCCCGATGGTACATAGTGAGGCATGGACTTGGGAATAAACATACGTTCAAACTGTTTCTGTTTCTGTAAGCTATAGAGACCAACAACATGTTTTTGTACTGTATTTCTGTGGTAAAAAAAAAAAAGGCATTTTAATACGGGATTCTTTGGCTATTGCACTTCCCCTTTGGCTTCATTTTCACAGCCCTGCTGTATCTCTGACCTCTAAGTACTGTGCGGACAGATCCACCCTGGGGCGGAGGTCTTTTGTCTCTTTCCGAGTCTCGGCTGAGGAGCGTTAACTGTCAGGTCCTCGAGGCTCTGGAATTATCCACCCGAGGAAATCAGGTTGGCTGTGTCAGTGATCTCCTTAAGGCCTTTCTTGACATGTACTTTCACTTGTGAGCTTCTCCTGACTTTTCTTAACTTTAAATTTTCTTTGAAGTGAATTTTATTCCCTTTAAACATGCTTTTTATTTTCCTTCCTTTTCTTGCATTTTCCTACAGTGTAGTAGTGTCTCTTTTAATTTATCAATCTGATGACTTCATGGCTTTTCTGGTTTACTTTGCTCCATACATCATCCATCGACGTTCACCCGCTTTTCTGAGTTCAGGTCGCGGTGGCAGCAGGCGCAGTAAGTCAACCCAGACTTCCCTCTCAACAGCAGCGTTTTCCAAGGCTAGACAGGATATATAATCCAGCCAGCAAACTCTGGGTCTACCCCAGGATCTCCTCCTAGTTGGGCATGCCCTGAATACCTCCAAAGGGAGGCGTCCAGGAGGCAACCTAATCAGATGCCCAAACCACCTCAGCTGGCTCCTTTCGATGGGAAGGAGTAGCTGCTATACTTCGAGTTCCCCCTGAACAAATGAGCTCCCCACCCTATCTCTAAGGCTGAGTCCTCCCTCCGGAGGAAACTCACTTCGGCCGCTTGTATAGGAGATCTTATTCTTTCATTCCCTACCCAAAGCTCATGACCATAGGTGAGGGTTGGAACAAAGTTTACTTTGCTGCCTTTGTGAATCACTGCAATATGGATTTTTTTTTAAGCGCTCTAAAATGTTATTGTTATTTCAGTGAGGCGTGACTACATGACCATCGTTATAATAACTGCAGGAACGTTATACTCAAAGCCGATTCAGGTTTATTCTACACAATCATTTGCAGGATGTGCCATTTAATGATAATGTGTCCTAATTGAACTGGTTTATAGAAAACTGCGGTGTTAAGTGAATGTCTTATGTTCGGTGCTTAAATTTATTTTTACCAAGAGTCTCATCTGTAAGGATGAAAGTGATTTTCTATAATGTCGTTTTCAGAGTAAGATACAGTTTTACATAATCAACTTTTAAGGGGATGCTGAGGGTGAGTTTCACTTTTGCAGCTCAGAGGGGAAGTAATAGCTTTGCAGCAGAGAGCTCATTACAGAATATGTTATTGTTAGTAATAGATTCATAGATGTGGGTAGTATGAAGTCTCATTCGTAATCAAAGACCAGGAAAAAGAGAAAAGTACCCCAAACCTTCACCTTGTTTCTGAGTCCGAACAAAGCGAGCCTGTCTGACACAAAAGAAACAGAATTTTCTGCTGACGAGTCCTGATCATTGGACACACAGCTCAAGAGCAGCTGGTGCATTTCTTATGACAGCGTTCTGCTTTGTCACTCTGCACAACTAAATAAATTACATTGAATGCTGTCCAGAACAATCCATCCATTTTCTTCTGCCACACCAGAGAAGGTAGGCAGTTTTAAGGCACCCCCACACGCCTGTTTTGGACGCCCCTTGGTTTGCCAGATATGAGAGCAGTTATCAGGTCAAACCAACAGGTGTTGCAGCGATGGAAGCGGGCAAGAGAACTGGTTCATATAGAAGTGATTGTACCCGACCTAAAAAGCCTCTGCATGTTTCTAATAAGCTCCACGAGCAGAAACGTGATCAAACTAGGATCAATATTGGAGATGCTTTTGAAAAATAGAGAAAGGTTAGAACACAGAAAGGTTTACAGACCGATGCTGAGCTGGCTAAACACTGAAGCTTCAGTGTCCACCACACAACATTGACTCCAGAGAGGACTTTAAAGTGAGTTGTGATTAATTCTACATTCCCCAATAAGAGCATGAAAGAGCTAAAGATGCGGTGGTATATTATCACCATGAGTCACCATGAATTACTTTTCAGCCTGATAGCGTTCTATTCATCTCCTATTCATGCAATTTAGTCCCTATGCAGTTGAACCCTTTATACAACCTGAAACAGGTTTTATCTTTTAAATACTGAGGTGGAAATTTTCATTATAATTCATATCAAACTGTTTATTTTCCCTTTCAGTGAAGGAACCCGGGATCCTTTTCACGCAGACACATGTAGCAACAAATTACATTAATTGAATCTATTTGACTTAATATTCATGTATTCAAATTTCAAGGCCAAGTGAGTGATTACTGGTATTATGCTTTCCCTTGACTAATTTTCCCGATAATTTATTGAATTAGATAGCGTTCAATGAATAGGCGGATAAATTATGAATAGAAGGGCAACCTTGTAGAGTGTGAAGCAAGATGATGAATTGCCAATCAGCCCAATGCATCCAAATGTCAAACAAGCATGTCTTTGACTCTCTGCAGGCTGTTTACGGGAGCTAATAAAATGTTTATTAAGTACGTCCCCAGGCGGCAGGACATTTATCAGTGTGTCAGTGTGTCAATGCTTCTCTGCTTACAAACTGCCAATGCAAAGCAGTGCGGAGATTTCTCCAGGGAGCTGCTTGATTGTAAAGCCACTGTGCTGCTGTCCCGCTGGATCGATAGTGTGAGTACATCCGCCTCTTTAGGACTGCCTCAACGACTCATTTTACCTCTCCTGCTCACACCTCTACCAACTGAAAGTACGTCTCCTCAGCTTGTGAAACTATCAAAGAGCTGAAGTTCGAAGTTAATTTGTTTTTTTAAATGACTCTCCCGTCAGTATTTCTGCAGAGAAGTGAGAGTGATCTACATTTCTGGTACAAACAGAATCATTCTGAATATTGTGACTTGTTCAGTACCTTTTTTGGGGCCTTTTTTGTCTTTACTCTTTAGGACAGCTGAAGAGAGACAGGAAATGTTGGGAGAAGACAGTGGGGGGATGACATGCAGCAAAGGTTGGATTCGAACCCACGGCTGCTGAGCTGAGGACTAATAGCCTCCGTACATGGGGCGTGTAATAACCGCTAGTCTATCGGCGCCCCTTCTTGGAGTATCTTTGATCTAAAGTCTTTACTACCACAGTTAAAGGCTGAAAAGGTTAAAGGTGTTGTAAGTCTATGAAGCATCAGCATTGTGTGAATTTTAGTAAAATACAAATATACACGTTTTATTTTTTAACATAAATCCGATATTGATCTGAAAATCATTCTTAATCAAGAAAATGTGCAGAGTGCAGAAGTATTCATGACTTTAATCAAATATCAAACTAGAGACTCTTTCATTGTCTCTACTTTTATTCATGTTCCTTCATTCACACTTAAAAAACATGCAGGTTTATATTTGTGCTTGTTTGTGAATGACTTTGTTCGTATTTGTGAGTGTTCTGCTGAATGAAGAAAATGGCAGTGAAATCAACAGCACAGGGTTGGTTTGATGATATTCTGCACAGTTTTGTTTCGAGGGTTGACCTTGGGAGAGGAAATCTGAAACGAGTCTTCCAGCACCCCTCAAGGGAAGCTCCCAGGAAATAAAAGTGCACTTTTTCAACACGAGTCTGCAGCAGCATGTTCTGTGTCCGAGTGGTGAATTTTATTGTGAGGGATTTGCTTTTATCCAAGTTAACAGAGAAACAGACGCTCATAGAAAAGTCTGTTTTTATGTCTAATGACAATTTATGCATTATAGTCTTGTGTGTTTTGTCTCAAATGTCCAGATTATTTTCCTACTAGGCTCGTTCACTTTAGTTCTACAGCATTTCTGTTTTCTATATTTTTATTAAAACCTGAACAAATCTGTGATTTCTATGTAAATACAGACGCACTTGTAGACGTTGATGACATAGTTATACTCTGAGACTGGAAGCCGAAAATCTCCCAAATTATTTTTTCAATCAAAAAACTGCTGGTTGTCCAAATGTATCACGCATTTATCATTTTTCAGTACTGAATGAGTTTGTGTGGGAGAGAAATACCCACAGAGACGGAGATGTGCGGAGAAATCATTTATTTATGAAGCGTGTTTTGATGGTTGTGTATTCCAGTCATATTTAATCCCATGTGCAGAGGAGAAAGAGTGAAAATAATGCAATATCACGGCCTGATAGCGTGGTGTTAGATATGTAAGCAGAGGTCAAAAGCTGCAGCGTAGATGTGACAAAGCAGGGTCAGATTGATGAATTGTACATGGCATTCTCCTGCAATAATATGAATCCTTTATGCACGCTGCTTTTTCTAACCGTGGTATTTTCTACATCTGCAAACCGATAACAAATTCTCAAAAAAAAAAAAAATCCTTCAGGAATAAGATTCTACCCACAAGCTCAGCATGAACTCAAAGCTTTCCATGGGAATTTTTATTTTTGGCATCTAATATTTAAAAAGCCTCGGCCTTCAGATAAATAATTAATCCTGGTCTGAATGTGTTAAAAGCTCACATAAAGCCACGTTCAGGGTCATCACTAAAAGCACTCATCACGGAGGAAGTCGCCCACATTTATCTCCCACATATTTGTTCAGCTACAGACAAATACCTGATGCTTTTTTTTCTTTTTAATGACTTCGCTTACATTCGACAGAGTACAACATTCTCTGCGGGGGAGGGGGGGGGTCTTCATCCAGAAAAAGGTGTTTCACAAATGCTCAGCATCATCTGTGCTGTTTGGAGAGTTTCTAAATCACTTGGGGAATCAGGGAAGCAGGAAGCTGACAATGAAGTAACACAGCATGATGGCTCACGCTGAGAGATCATCAGATCTTTTGCAAATGAGCAGATGGTGAACATCCATCAGAAAAGTTAAGAAAAACACCGATCTGAAGCCATTTAGCCGACACACTGTGTTGTAAAAAGTATGAGAAAAGACCAAAGCCAGGACAATAAATGGTGGATGTGGCCTCTTGGTTCCTAAAGTGAAGCCATTGCAGAAGTACCTTAAACTTGTAGCACTTCAGATGGCCAGCAGGGGGCGACGACTCTATTGGTCGCAAATAGAGGTCAAGTAAAGTATACAAGTCTATGAAAAAATGAGCCCATTTCTCACTTGAATTATTACCTTGGTTAACCATTTCCTATTAAAATAATGGTCTCTGGGTTTCAGTCTTGCACTCCAACCAAAACTTTATCTATTGACATGTTCATGTGAGCGTCCATATGGAAGACCTTCTGCTTTCAACACCTGCAGTTTCACATCCCATCCCTCAGTCCCAGGAGCTCTTTACCCCTGAGGACAGCAGCAAAGGTCTCACCATCACCACATCTATACTGCAGCCTCCTCTTCACCACGTACTCGGTTTCTAAAGTAGGCCAGATCACTGCTGCAAATGAATCACCATCTCAAGCCCCCACCCATCCCATATTGAAACATATGTAAATTCATAATAAATCTCAAAAAAGCTGCTGTTGCTCTCCGTGTCTGCAAGTCCCCGGGGGAATCTTGCGCTCGGTGACTGTGAAGCGGTTAAGGAACTCCCCGAGGGATCCCGGGAACTCTGACTCACACGTAATTACCACAGTGACCAGAGCCGAGGAGGAGGCTGTCAGGATGAGGAAGGGCTGCTTAAGTCAGGTTGTTTTAGACCCAGTGAGGAAGGGAAATGTCGGCTTAACAGCTGTTTTTTTTACTGAAGAGAGTTTTAGGCAAATAAAGTGTGAAGTAATGAATATTTACACAACTACTGCAAGAAGACGTACAGAAGCACTATCCGAACATATCTATAAATACTCAGTTTTCTCATGATCCCGACTAATTTAAAGCCTTATGCTAATTTAAAGAGCTTATGACATGTACTCCAGCCAGTCAATAGGGGGCACTCCAAGTTTTTTGGCTTCATTTTTGGGGAGCTGTCATGCATATTTTTATACAGTCTATAGGTCAGATAGCCTTTTTACTATGTCACTTCTCTTCCTACATGCTGGACTGTTTGGGCAGCGACCATCTTTCATTAAATTTGAGGAGTCATAGCTGGCTTATTCTTCAACATGGAGCACAGTCGACATACGTATAAATACTGAATAGTGACGAAGAAGATGCTCCTGTCATACCTTAGGCCCCGTGGCCAACTACTGTATAGCACCAGCGTCTTTTTTCAGTTGTTTTCAATGGTTAGAGAGCGTTTGCAGCATACAGCAACCGCCTGGATGAAAAGCGCAGAGCCCAGCGTCTTTTTTACACTCTGACGTTTTTGTGCGGCCGCTCCTCGCGCTCAAGTTGAAAATCTTTCAACTTTTCAGAGAGGCACTGTTGACGTTACCGGCGTGTCTGCTGGGGTTAAAAACTATCTCAAATATAAACAGAGGTGTCAAGTAACTACAAATACTATAAATACTATAAACATATACCATTCCGACACCCTATTGGTTTGTACGCGATCCATCGCACCTGCACATGACACAAATCACGTCACGCGGAAATAGCAGACGTATGTAGCCTAGTACGAAGATGTCCGTGGCAGAGACAACCATACAAGGGTAACTGTTACTAAGCCTGCCCTGGGTACACCAATTTTCTTTTCCAGTTTTGTTATCTTACATCCGTTGCCCTCACAGATTCCTGCAGCTAAGCTTGGATGTACATTTACATTCCAATAAAGGCTTTTGATAACATGCCTCTGAAGTTTGACTTTTTGCACCATTACAATACTTATAGGCAATTAGTCATCATATCTTCCACTCCATGAAACACATGTTAATGCTCAGTAGTACACAAACATGGTTCTTTAATGTATTTGCATTGTACTGTTTCATTTTCAATGGGCATAAATGCGGCTGAAACAAGTACAACCCAAATATTTCAACATTAACATTTTAATATAACATTATAGTCATTATGGCCTTTAGAAAAATGTTTTTTTTGGGGAGGTGGGGTAGTGCACTATAGACCCCTGTGGCACGGCCTAAGCTTTTGTCCTTTATGGCATTTTTTTCCCCCTTACATTATTTTTATACTTGAAGTAGTTTTGAAACCAGTACTTTTATACTTTTACTTGAGTAAAAAGCTTGAGTTGATACTTCAACTTCTACAGAAGTCTACTAGAAACCCTAGTATCTATACTTCTACCTGAGTAATGAATGTGAATACTTTTGACACCTCTGAATATAAAACATGCAGTAAAAAGTGATGGAGCAGTGTCGGTCACACAGCGGCCGTTGTCAACTGTTGTCATAGAGACAGGACGGGCGAGCTGCGCTTTTCTTCTCAGGGCACAGCCAGCACTTTTCTGCCTGAGACCTTCACTTCTAAGTCAGATGTGCCGACAGTGCTCAAAGCTTAAGTGTTTCAAGCATCTCTGTTTTCTTTTCATCGTGTCTGTGGACCCGCTCTCATAAAACAGGAAGCTTGAATAACCTTGATCAGCCTGCAAGTCTAAATTTAACATGACTTTGTTCAGCAGTGATCTCATTCTCTTTCCCTCCATTTGCAGCTACATGGTTTTTTTTCTGGAACACAAAAATACCACTGTGAAAATTAAGGCTGCAAGACATTCTGTTGGAAATCTAATTTGCTCTTATGTCTCTCCTTAGCATCTCTGTGAATAGTGAGGCAGAGACACTCATCACGCCTGCTTCACTTCGAGCTTTACCGCAGATGCAGATGGGCTCTGCGGGGGGACATTTCCAACAGCGAGGGAGCGTGCTCCACAGAGCCGGTGTGACATGAACACCTCCACCTCTCTGCCTTTGGGCTGCGTCTCTGATTGAAACCCTCTCTTGTTGTGGGAGTACCACGGAGCGGTGAGACACAGGCACCGCTTAGTCTGAAAAATTAGTGCCATCAGCGTCCCAGCATCCCGATTAATGAGAACCCGCGGTGCCGAGCCAGGCCGAGGCTGCTCATTTGTTTGCGTACCCATCTCCATTAAAGAGCAATAAGGGGAATTCATGGAGCTCCATCAGAGCGCGGGGGTGCGTTGGAGAAACCCGCATGGAGGGATTTGTAACTCAACAGAGCTCTTCATGCTGTGTAACCTCCGATGAGATTAAAAAGCCGTGGACATCAGCAATGAGAAAGAAACACTCACACACACCCTTTCTTTTTTTAAATCTCTTTCCTCCTTCCTCTTTTCCCACTTCCCCTCTTCCTTTCATCCCGTCTCCTGGCTCTGCTCCTGTTGTGTGTCTGTGCCAACAAGGCGAGTAATAAAAGATCATGTCAGCCACTACGCTGGGATATGGAAGAGATACAGTGTGCCATATGGTGCTGGGCTGTTCTGTAGGAGTAATTATAATCATAAACTGAAATACAAAGGGAACAACTGTTACTGCGTCTCATGTTCACATTCATTCATTGTCCTCCTCTTGATGTGCCGTAGCTATGGAAGGAACAAATAACCCAGCCGTCTGTTCTTTTTGGCTTGCACTGCGATGCCAGCGTTATGTGTTCCTGCAGTTTATTGGAAGGCTGTGAAGAAAGCACCTATATTAGAATTTTATTTTGTTATTGAAAGACTTCGAGCTCGAACTAAAAGAAAAAGCCCAAAGCGCCTTGAGTAACTCTGCAATTGTATTTGGATGTATCGATTTGTACGTCTGACCGGCCTCTGTGTGAATTTTGGGATTTTCATGGTCCAGCGGATATAATGGAATCTGAGGGAGTAGAGGTGCACCAGCACAAAAAAACCCATTTAGAAACAATTAGCATGTATCATTAGGCAAGCTGAGAGAACAACACCTGAAAGGGGAGCAGGAGGAGGAGAGGTATGAGGAGTGGAGAGAGACAATGAGGGTGATAGTTATGTCTAAAGACATTTGTGTCAAAGAGTCCAGCTCCCCTGCTGCTCTGATGATCTCTGTACAGCACTGATGGAAATCACCTCGTGTTTTAATGGTGCTAAATGACTTTATGATCCACTGTCATTACTGTTACACTATAATTGGAGCCATTTTCTGTCCCAGGTGGCAATAAAAAGTCCATTAAAATGCAGACAACACCAATGCTCAGTTTTAAACCGAGTAAAACTTGCATTAGAATCAGATTAGAATAAAAGCAACAACTGTCGTCCAGATTTATATGTGGCCGAGTAAAGAGCTGCAACAAGGCACTCACTTGAAAGCTGTGCAGCACATTCCCAAGTCATCAAATACAGCGGCACTTTATATGTGTCACGGTTTGAGTTTGTTTCATAATCTCTCCATGCATGTGTTCAGTTTTTCTTTGTTTATACCATTTTCTAACAGACCCGGCCACTCCCAGCTGCCGGCCTCTCTGCCCGCAGATTCTCCTCACCTGTTCATTCCCAGTACACATCTGTGCCTGATTAGCTCCCAGCTCATGTAACCAGTTCACTTTCACTTCCCTCTGCCAGATTGTCTCAGTTACCCTAGCTTTCTAGAGTTTCTGTCTTAGTTTATTGATCTTTTGACCTTAGCCTGGATATCAGATTTTGCCTCAGCCTTACCCCTTTAACTGTATTTTCTTTGAAAGTAAAGACTGCTGTTTTTTTTTTTTCTTTAATCGAGTTGTGCTATTGTCGCCTTGGAACTGCGACAATATGGCCCTACACTTCAAAAAATTAAAATCTAGCTATCCCTGGTGTCTGTTGTCTTTGACACAAGGCTAAACTCGACAGTTAGCCTGGTTTGGAGCACACTTGTTCACCGGCATGAGTTACATTCATTTAGCTTGAGATTCATACAAGCTACGGTGATTGGACCGAAACTCCAACTTAAATGAGCCACACTAATCGAAGTAAGCGAGGATTCTGCTTAATCCTGCTCCATGGAAAATGACCCCCTGGTGTCAGTTTTGCTCGTAGCAGCAGGGTTTTGCTAACAAGTCGCACCAGAATAAAAAAAGTGCACTCTTAACGAGTGGCCTCCGGAGGGAAAAAGGTTTTCTATCGCTCTTTATCATCAAAAGCATGTCTACAAGTTATTTCAACACTTTTGCATTTTATTTTCAGGGAAACACTTTCAAAACACACGACGGTCTTGGCTTTCCAACTTGGTTGTGTTCAGTAACAAACCATTTTCTTGTTGACATCAACCTGCTGTTTCTGTGCAGCTGTGTAACTCTTTTTTATTTTCATCTGAATTTGGATGAGGCGTTTGCAATCCTGCTAGCTACTGGTACAATAGTTACGCTAAGCCCACTATAAAGTTGACAGTTGTAAGGGTTGGAGCCGCACTGGTGATAAAGACTGAGCATATCTGTGATGAAGGTTTATCGAGAGTATTGCACCAACTTCTATGCAAATTGCAGACACATCTTTCTTTGCATTTTATACTGTTATATATTGTTCAAACTGTATAAGATGTGTCCCACTTCTAAGATAAAAAATAGGCATTAAAAGTCTTATACATTAAATTCAACAGTAAATATGTAAAGTCCACTTGCATATTCCAAATAAAGCATTTAGGACATAAGGAAGAGTGATAGGCACCGTTGGGATTTACTTTTAGTGATCCTTCATTTGGCTCAGCTGAGTAAAAATTTTGGTTTCCAAATGACTTTTTGTTTGAACTAGTATACTTTTGCTCTTTGCCTTTGTTTGAAAGGATTGCTGAAGAGAGACTGGAAATGTGGGGAATAGAGAGGGGGGGGGGGGTGACAAATGTTTACTGATCGCGTGGGAGTCAACCCCATAATCAGTAGGAGGAGGACTGTAGCCTAACCAGTACCCCCGCAGCTGCAGTATTTGATGACATGGGAGAGAAAACTGATGTATTGCAGCCACAGTAAACCTTCTCACTGAGTTCAATACCAAGGAATAACTGAACATCAGTTCACTGTATCTAAAGCATACTCATGTCAACTGACCCTGGGCCCCGGCACAGCCACTTTAGTCTTTGTGTTCACCTCAGATGTCATTAGATGGATATTGGCCAAAATGAATTATTGCCCACACTGCATTTGTAAAGCAAATTGTTCAGATGTAGTCCGTAACCTGCATTCATTGTGGAGTTATGCACATGTGCACAAACCTCATTTCAACTCCAACGGTTAGCCATTAATAGATGTGGAAACAGTCGAAGCAATCATTACAACTGTCAATGAGACAAAGGATGCAATTCCACCGATAGTATTGCATCAGCGAGGTTCTCCAGCAGCATCAGAACAGCTGCCATCACTCACTGCAGGGGCCGAGCAGAGCATCCACGCCAATAAATGATCCCATGGATCTGTGAACCATCATCCTGGTATCACATGAATTGTCAATCATTCTATTTTTGTTGGAAAGAGTTCTTGTTATAAAATGAACTTTAAGTGCTTCACAATTCGAGATAATTTTGAAAGATTGTTTGGGTGAGGATGTCCTGAGCAGACCCAAAGGATAAGATTTGCCAAGAAATCCCCATTAGGTCCCACCTCTTTTCCCATTCCTAGACTGATTGACAGGGGGGGAAACTTGTCAATGACTATCATTGTTGCCACAGTAAAGTGTTAAAAATAGCAGAGCTCTCCCGTTTAATCGAACATCTATGGTCCTGTGCTTGCAGCATATCACAGGCTTGTGTTTTTGATTGGAAAAAACGGCTTTTTTTTATTTCTGCTGCCAAAAAGGACATTTTAATATGGGGTGTGTATGGGACTTTTGGAGCCAGCCTCAAGTGGACACTCAAGGAACTGCAGATTTTTTGCACTTCCTCATTGGCTTCATTTTATCAACACTGCAGGCTGCCGCTCAATGGAAATACTAAGTAGGTCTATATTTTCTGACTTAAGTGCTATTCAGTAAAAATGTGCCCTAAATAAGCTGCTTCATTAACATACATGTAGTTTACATAATTAAGATTTTTTTTTGAATGGATGAACTGACATATTGAATCATTAATCAGGTACAGTAGTGGAAATTACAGTATACTAAAAATACCTGCAGCTGCCTGAGAAGGAGTCAAAGACATACAGGTGATACATAACCTGAAATACATCACAATGCAGGGATAAAGAAGCAACGCTCAGAATTATATGGAGCATTAGTTTAACAAGGATAGATTGGACATAGGACATAGATGGGACTAAGGTGCACAAAAAGACTACTGAGACAATCCTGAGGATGTCCTGATTGATGTGTAGTTTGTTTCTAATCCTGTAGCGGGTTCTACACTTTCCCATCCATTTGCTATACTTATTACCCCGTCCAGGTTTGTGGGGGAGCTGTATGGAAGCGATTAGTGATCAGAATTCAAATGATAAAGCTAATTTGAAAATTCAAATGCACTAACAGAAATGCTTTTTAATTTTCAGAATATGAGTGTATTATTTGACTCAAAAATAAAATGATGATTAATTTATCTAATTCGAATTTTAGTTTTCAACTTCAAAAATGCACATTCTTTGACTAAATTAAAATGACGAAGAAAATGACATTTGCTTTATCATTTTCAAAAAATGCCCCGCTAAATTTGTATCATAATTCAAATGAAAAAGCTAATTTTAAAATGAAAATATATTAACAGAAACACATTTTAATTTTCAGAATATAGGCGCATTATTTGACCTATATTTAAAATGAATATTCAGTCATCCAGTTTGCATTATACTTTTGCTCTCTATGTATGCATATTGTATGAGTCTAAATAAAGTGAGATAAAGTCTCACACATGACACCATGCCTACTATCTCTGACCGTGAGAGTCACTCAATTAAGCATCTGCACGCCGTGAAATTCACACAGACATGTCCTAAGACCGGTTTATTGATAGATTATAGATCACTCTCTTCTCTGCTTAACTTAGTTACATTAAAAAAGATTATCGATTGAATTTTCTGTTTCAAATAATCTCTCCAGCTCTGTGCACAAAGTGTCTCTCATCCTCTGTGCATAATGGCACACACTCTCCCTCTCGACCGACTGTATGAGCTCTCTCTCCCTTTCAGAGGTTGTTTTGTAGTTATTAAAAGAATAATCAACTAAAAATTGATTCAAAATCAGGGCAACATCTAGTTTGGAGCTTGTACCGGTGTTAAATATGCACCCCGCCACCCATCGTAGTGCGCATTCTGCCCGCTCGCCTCATAGACTGTAAATATTACGTTCGCCTGCCTGGGAGCGGGAGTCTGACGTCACTTTCCTGCGCCGTCCACTTTGCCATTTTGTTTTCGAGTTCGAGACAAGTTTGAAAACGAAAAGCCAAAGACCTTTTCGTTTTCATTTGAATGATGTCATACAATATGCATACATAGAGAGTAAAAGAATAATGAAAACTGGATGACTGAATATTCATTTTAAATATAGGTCAAATAATGCACCTATAATCTGAAAATTAAAACGTGTTTCTGTTACTGTATTTTCATTTTAAAATTAGCCTTTTCATTTGAATTATGATACAAATTTAGAAAATGATAAAGCAAATGTCATTTTCTTCTTCATTTTAATTTAGTCAAAGAATGTGCATTTTTGAAGTTGAAAACTAAAATTCAAATTAGATAAATGAATCATCATTTTATTTTTGAGTCAAATAATACACTCATATTCTGAAAATTAAAAAGCATTTCTGTTAATGCATTTGAATTTTCAAATTAGCTTTATCATTTCAATTCTGATCACTAATCGCTTCCATAGAGCTGGAGCCGGTCCCAGCTGTCATTAGGTGAGAGTTAGGGTACACCCTGAAATGGTCGCTGGTCAATCACAGAGCAGACAGACAGACCGAGGCAAGCAACCATTCACTCCTACGAGCAAGGAAGTACCTGGAGTGAACCAATCTATGCACAGGGAGAACGTGCACTCTAAACAAAAATGCCCCTTTCTTATTATTACTATTATTAAATTACCATCATGGTTTTTCAAACAATCGAAGAAAAAAACCACATTGACATCTTACAATATTCAAAACAGTCAACCTCAAATGAGCCATGACATCACTGACCCAGCGACGATGCAAAGGGGGCAAGTTGGACTTCCAATTGAACAAACATCTTGCTAGTAATGATGAAAAGGCCAAATCTCTTCTCATTATCCTGCAATAACAAAGCTTGATAATGGGATAATTTTCTGGTGATCTAGAAAACAAAATGCCCTCGACATGCCTTGCTTCCTTTGCCCACACTAATAAACTAAATTTAATGACATGTTTGTTTTGTGCTTTTGCAACTCTGGAGACCTGGAGAAAACAACCGGAAATCACTTGTTATTACGGGAAAACAGAGTTAAAAATGTATGGATGCTCGTCCTCTCAGGACTCCATAGCTGTAAACATTTGCAGTATTATTTGGTTTGCAGTATCTAACTTTCTACCTTACACCAGTCACTACCTGATGCAAATGTTCATGGTTATGAATCAGAGGAGCAGTGCTGCTGGTATGAAACTTTGGAAATGTTGTCAGGGGTAAAAGAGGAGAACCATCAATCAGCGTGACCTCAGCTGTGCACATTCATGTGAAACTCTTCCTCCCCTGGCTGCTTATACTGTCAGTGAGTCTGATGACTGTGATTATAAAATATGAACCGAGCTGAGTTCATAATGAGAGGTCCTTTGGATGTGTTCCTCCCTCATAGGTCCTAAGAGACACCTTTGTTTAGCTATAACCACACATACAGCGGCACAGAATAATAAATTACTTATTTGGGAAATATAATAGCAGGGAAACACACACATACACACACACACACACACACACACACACACACACACACACCATGATTAATTATGATTCTTTAATGAGAAGTTCACCAGGACACACACCACTGGAGTGTCAAATTAAACTTATAATGAACAGCTCTGTGGATTTTATGAAATTCTGAACCTTGATAAGGTCAATTCTGATGCACTACAGTAAATTGGCATTTTCACCTGTCAAGTCATCGCAGCCCTGCTCGTCTCTGCAGAGCATGTCAATGACAAGTCCACACAGAACCCCATTAGACTTCATGCTAATCAAAAATAAAAAGTAATCTAGCTTCTATAATGAACGCATATATTTAGTAGATTGACCTGTAGTCGGGAAATAATTATGCAATATGAATATATGGAAACAAACAAACTCATATGTAGGCAGTACACGGCTGCCCACACACACACACACACACACACACACACACACACACAAGGGGAGCTAAACACCTTTCCATTAACAGGAAATCATCGTAGGAGTTAGAGGTAATGGTACTGAGGCAGTTTTAGCTAATGTAATCAGGATTCTTTATGTCGTTTGGAGCTCGTGTGGGGTCCTGAGAACAAAATCATTTGCTTTGGGTGAAATGTTTTAGAAAAGATTAGATTCAGGTAAATGTGCTTCTCTTTGTTTCCTGTATAACAGCTTGCTCTTAGCCCAAATCGGCATATAATGAGTCTTGCAGATAGTACCCAAAATGCCTTGAGACATGATGCTTTATATTGAAGATTTAAAAACAAACGAACATAGGAATACAAGAGACCAAATAGCTTTCTCAACAATCATGAATATTGTACAAAAATCTAATTAGGAACAAAACAGTACAAAGATAAAACAAAACACTTACACAAACCCACATATACACAGAGTAATTATTTGTATGCTTGAGAGAATAGATAGGCTTTGAGTTTAGCTTTAAAAGTAGAGACAGTTGTGATGACTTCATGCAGTCAGAGGGGTAGAGAGGCCGACAGCAGGATAGGATATCCCCCCCTGATGGAATCTAGACCCTGGGGTGGTGATAGAAGAATGCAGGATGTGATGAGGAGTGGGTTTCTGAGGGTGTATCTGAACTCTGCTGAGCTGGACTGGAGGTGACCGGGGTGGAGGAGGAGGGTGCGATCGCACTGAAATGACAAACTGACTCTGGAAGAGAGAGAACAGGTTTTAAAATGTGACAGCAGCAAGATGATTGGTTAAGCGAGGTTGTGGCAGAATCTGTTTGGATAATTACTTAAAGAGTAAACACCCTAAATCAGCTGATCACCAGGGAGATGGAGGGAGTGGCTATGTTGAATGAAGAAATTGAATGAATGTGTGAGAGAATATAAGCAGTCTTCCTGCTTGAACTTACAGTACACTGAGCTCCATTAGTGCATGTGTGTGGCCGTGTCTTATGTTATAGGCCTCAACCACCTCCAGAGACAGTGGGGGTCCCCAGTCTCTGGCACCCTCACTCCGGGTGTCCGCTCGCTGAAAAGTTTGGGAACCCCTGCTTGAGCTCATTGTTAAATGTCCTTTTGAAATCTGGACAAAGACTTTTCAACACAGGTTTAAGAATATGGACAAAACCCCATTAGACTTCATGCTAATCAAGAATAAAAAGTAATCTAGCTTCTATAATGAACGCATATATTTGTTAGATTGACCTGTAGTCAGAAAATAATTATGCAATATGAATATATGGAAACAAACAAACTCATATGTAGGCAGTACATGGCTGCCCACACACACACACACACACACACACACACACACACACACACACACACACACACACACACACACACACACACACACACACACATGCAGGGATCTAAACACCTTTCCATTAACAGGAAATCATCGTGGGAGTTAGAGGTAATGGTACTGAGGCAGTTTTAGCTAATGTAATCAGGATTCTTTATGTCATTTGGAGCTCGTGTGGGGTCCTCAGAACAAAATCATTTGCTTTGGGTGAAATGTTTTAGAAAAGATTAGATTCAGGTCAATGTGCTTCTCTTTGTTTCCTGTATAACAGCTTGCTCTTAGCCCAAATCGGCATATAATGAGTCTTGCAGATAGTACCCAAAATGCTTTGAGACATGATGCTTAAAATGTCCGAACCTTTTAGTCTAGCTCAGTGGTTCCCAAAGTGGCGGTCAGGAGCCCCCCGGGGGTTCAGGTAAGGGTCGTACATGGAAATAAGTTATTTTACACTTCTAGCCTTTCTTACAATAAGTTACTATAAAAAATAATTGTATGGTTTTTAAGCTGTTGTATTCTTTGTGTTGTTATTTTGTGTCACCAGTGTTTCTCTTATTCCCAAATGGTCATACAACGAGTTTTTGCGTATAGTACCCAAAATGCTTTGAGACATGATGCTTAAGGTGCCCTAGCAGCACATTTTTGAGAACCCCTGCTTTAGCTCGTTGTTGAAATGTCCATTTGCAATCCGGACAAAGAAGTTCGAACACGGCATTATGATGATGCATGCAAAAGCAACGTCTTTCATCCAGGAATTAAACTCCAGAAACTGAAGGTCTGTTCACGTCCAATAAAGTTCCCTGGAAAGTGGACTGCACAGAGTTTTCTGCTATATATATATATAATTTAACTCAAAACTCTAGGGGGAAAGGCTCAGATTGTGTTGCAGTGCAGTTCATCAGTTTGCAAGAAATTGACACGCAAGAGTACTAATCAGCCACTGACCTTGCAGATGAAAAGCACTAAAGACCTGAATATGCTGTGGGCTGGTTGGGTAAGGCAGGTGGAGAGAGGCTGGGTGGTGGTGCTGGTTGCAAAAGAAGATAACACAATGAAAAATCAGCCACTGAAGAGGATCAGGTGTGTGTGCACCTGGAGCTCCAGCGACAGGAAGCCGACCCAGCCTCTGAAAACTCAACAGGAGAACCACAAGCAGCACAGGGGTAAAACAAACAACAAAAAACACAATAAAATCTTTCAGAACCAGCACCGTTTTAAATACTGGGAAATGAAACAGAGCTCAATAGTCGATGTTTAAGCAGGGAGTTACTTAAAATGTGTTGTAAACATATGCATGTTAGCTCCGTCATTAGCCGGGGAACTGGAGGCAGAGCGGGCGCCACCTTGAATTTAGGAGTCCAGCGTGTGCCAAACTGAAGCTAGAAGGGTACCTTGACAGTCGTATTTTGAAACATAAAGCCAAGCTGTCATATTTGATGAGTTGAGAGTGAGAACATATTGGCTGTAAATAATCTGTACGGGTTGTAATATAGCTGCTTTATACGTCTCCCAATGGAAAAGTGACCAGCGGAACCATGTCAAAAACATAATGGGGTCCTATAAATCCTTTTTTTGTTTTTGTTTAGCCATCACACAAAGTAACCCACAAACCAGCTCTCAGGCCTTCACACACACACACCAAGTTTAAACTCAAATGACTGCATAATGTTGAAATGCATTACTCTGAAGGGCTGGTGGGGATAAAACCTTCAAGATATCAGGGTTATGTTAAATAAGAAACATGGTTATTCCAGGGTGATAGTCCCTCAATTGGTTAAACTTGCAGAGATCTATCTACCTTTCTACACAGCAGGTCACACCTACACATTCCCACACTGATGGCTAAGGCAGCGGGAGCGACTTAGGGTGAAGTGTCTTGCCTAAGGACACATCGGACATGTGGCTGCAGGAGCTGGGGATCGAACCTCCCGATTGGGAGACGATGGACTCTACCATTGAGTCAGAGCCGTCGCTATTTGTGTTGTTCAATAGTGAGAGATTCTTGAGGAGTTTAGCGGCAGCCCAGAATTGATGAATCCAGTGAGATCAAGTAACCCTCTCATCGTAGGTTTCTGGATAGTTTACCTCTTGTTTGTGTCTGACACTATTCAAAAAGATCAAACCATAGCTGCAGTGAAACTTCCCCGAGTTGTTAAACGTTTGATGGTATTAAAACGCTGGTACCTTGAACAATTCATCTCTCTCATGCAGCCTCCTGCTTTTTCTTAGTTAGTTCTAACAGCCTGATGCTGAACCAACAGCCTGTCACCAGCTGCAGCTGAAGCCGCATGTCAGCAGCGCCACAGCAGCAGCTCCAGTCCTCCATCAGTGTCACACAGGATGTGGTAAAGCAGTGTGCTGCTGTGCACCCAGAAGAGTCCTGACACTGCTGACAACCCAACACAAGATCAATGTAGTAACATGAATACGTTTGAACAAAATACTTAGAGCTGAAAAAAATGCTTTGGGGAGAAGTAATGTTACAGTTTGACTCGTGAAACAAAATGGATTGAGAAGAAATCTGCACTTTAAAGATATAATGTGCAATATTTTACACATAAATACAGCAGAAATCAAGTATATCATGTGTAAACAATAATAATAATAATAATAATAATAACTTTATTTATATAGCACCTTTTAAAAACTCCGGTTTACAAAGTGCTTTGACAAACAGCAAAAACAAGAACAAAGCAAACTAAACCAAACACAGAAGAACATAAACAACAGCAAGAACATAACAAATGCAAAATACTAAAAATAATTAAATATAATTCAACAGAAAAGAACCCAAAGTGCACGATACCCAAATGTGTCTCTGAGTCATGACTGTCTACAATGAGTGAGAAGCTCGAGTCCCGCTGGCTGTGTTGTTGTCAGAGCCGTGTTTACATGGACGGGACGGCCGGCTCCTCCCCTTGTGTATAAAAGCTGTTTTAGTCAAGGACTAGAGAGAAGAAGAAGAACATACTCACTGATTATTTGAATGTCACATACATGTGATTGGATCACGGCCATTCTGTGTCATTTTATGTGCAATATGAAACTACAAGCTAACCAAAGTGTGCTAACAATATCATGCTAACACAACAATGCAGGACACAAGTGATAGCAGCTCGAACAAAGAACAATTTTGTCCGCTGCTTGCGCTTAATGTTGCTTAATTATGGTGCGTTCTAATTGGTTGGAGGTGTGCCGCTGGAGGAGAGCTGAGGCTTCAGAATGGAGGAGGTGTGGCCAGACTGCAGTTTGTTTTGGTTTCATGCTGGTGCTCAAGGGCGACATCTACTGGATCAAAAAGTCACACATTCTTCCTTTAAGGTATCACACCACTCTGGTGCGGCTGTGGCTCACATTTGAGTATATTTTAGTAAGAGCTCCAACCAGAACTAAATCAACAAAACATCAGACCATTTAAAGAACTAAGGAGTCTATTGCTTCTACCAGGAGAAGAATTATAAGAAAACAAGGGGCGCTGGTGGCGTAGTGGTCCTCCAAGCGGGCGGCCCAGGTTCAAATCCAGCCTGTGGCTCCTTTCCCGCATGTCATTCCCTACTCTCTCTCTCTCTCTCTCCATGATTTCTGACTCTATCCACTGTCCTGTCTCTCCATTAAAGTCACAAAAAGCCCAAAAATAAATCTTAAAAAAAAAAAAAAAACATGAACTCCATCTGAGCCCGCTTGATTGGATGAGCACAAGACTCACTCCATCCGACTTTGACAACAAGGGGACATGATGTATTCTGACAAACCTGTTTTCAGGAGTTTGAATAATAGATGTTCTCCACCATCCTGCTGTCCTTTATTCCAAATAAGATGTAACACCGTGTAATGATATATAGAACCATATAATGACATGTAATGGACCAGACTGTAGCTTTGTAGCTCATCCTTGAAGAATAGAGCTCCCTTTGAACACAGTACTCGAAGCCGTGATGCTTTAAATCATTATTCGAATGTAAGAGAGGGACAGTCTGTGATCTAAGAGCGCGTCCGGCTGAGTGTTATGGATACTGAATGCTGTATTAGTTTGAGAGCTCCGCTGAGAACGAGACGCAACTCTTTTTTTTTTTGTGTTATAGTTAATGGATGAGTGTTTCATGTGTCTGCCGGACTTCATGCTGGTCAGTGGGAACATGAAGCTCATTTTACTGCTGGGAAAAAAACCACTTTAATGTGGTTTCATGTTCAAGCACAAATTCAGCCAGAGTCAATGAAGACATTTTACTGTGTGTCTAGTTGCTATGAGACAGCTGCAAAATAGAGTCTGCATATCTTTTTTAAAAAAGTGTAAGTTATGTGAGTGCTTCTTTGTTTAGTCAAAGTATCCTTGAGCATGACAGTTAGGGCAGCAGCTTGTATTTTAGCTCACTGTTAGGATGTGGAAAAACAGCCCTGTCTCGATGCAATTTGTGAAATGATCAAGAAAATATAAGAAACAGAATCATGTACAAGGACAGATTTTTATTTATTCCTTTCCTTTGGGCTTTGCTTTTGTTGATATGACAGCTAAAGAGAGACAGGATAAGGGATGAGACGATCAAACAGGCAGTTTATGAGACCGCCTGCAACATACTACTATCGAACCAATATGTACTGCATACTGCGTTCAACAGTAGTATGTTGTAAGACTGCCAGTCTGTGGTTATTTTGCAGCTAGGCCTGGCTAAGCTGGTTTCCGATCTTGAAATGAGGAAGTAAACAACAGCCCAGCTGACGGCATACAGTGTAGCATCCACTTACAGTCTGAACAAAGCTGACGAGTGATTCATTTAGATTTTCATGATCAGTCAGGTGATTGGTTGTATCTTTGTGTGGATTGGTCTGATTGTGATTAGTTCCCCTGTTATGATGGGCGTTGCTGTCCAACAGTTCGATCTCTGAATTGTGGGAAACAGTACGCAAGAAGACTGGTCTGACTCCGTACAAACCGTTACACTGCGCCCACCGGCCGATCGGGTCAGCTACATGCCTAACAGATGCATTATGAAAAAAATGTAGTCTAAACTGTATACCTTGTTTTAATATTTAAATGGCTCCGTGTTGCAGACATTCAGAAGTTCACATTGTTATGTTGAGTGAGAGCTCCTGAGATTTTGTTCATGCATGAAGACATTTTTAAAAATGAGTCTAATTATGAGATGTTTCAATCAAGCTGTTCATGAGTTCAGTGCGAAATGACTAAAACACGCCAACATTAGTGTTTCAATCATAGATTTACACCGTGTCATCACTTTCTCCTGCACTCTATCACGCTTTTATTGCTCCCAGGATATTTCTATTGCTCCCTCTGGATTTTCCAGCAAGTTACCAAATGCCAAGATAAAACTGAGAAATGATGAAAAGCTTCATTTTCACGGCGATAACGGTTCCACTCAGGCAATAATGGGCCGACTGCAAGCTTGCTGAATTTGCATATGTAGTTTCATCGACTCCTTCTGTCTTTATTTGCATCATTCTTCAGCTCTAACACAGCAGCAGGAGCATTAAGCCCATTCTTAGCTATTAAGCAGGACTGCATACCTGCCTCTTTATTGTTGTTAGTGCTTGCTTTCTTGTCTCGTGTGTGTTTTGTCTGTGTTACTGAGAGTTTATGTAAGTCTGCTCCCCCTCCCCCCTCCTGTTGAAAATGTGATCAACACGTAGAAAGACAGCTTTCTACACCTGAATTTTACATTTTTTTGTCATTTTATTTTGTAAATCCAACGAGAGAACTAATTTGATTAAACCTAATAAAATCCAGATTTTGCATAATTAGATTAAAGAAGCTTACTTACTACATTCTTAACCGCTTTGATTGCTTTGCTTTTATCCTCACAGGACCGTATATAAACACACACAGGCACCTTAATGCCAGCGTCATTAAATTAACCGTAAAGCGAGCGCGATGCTCTGAGACAGAGTAAACCGTGCAGCCTGCCGTGACCTGCTGGGTTTAGAGGGAACACTCAGGATGATCAGAAGCTGCTCCGACTGAACACGGACCAAATCCCCACCGGAGAGCTGCACGACTTTGTTACTGGGTGTTTGTTTCTTGGAAATCAGGGCCAGACTCCTGTTGATGACAAACGAAGGGAATAAAAACAGACTATAAGAGGAATGAATCTACAGCCAGTTCTTTCTAATAAAAAACAATAGACATGTTTCCAAAAGGATATAGACTTCCAGGTTGTGTAGCAGAATATGTCAAGGGACGCTTTTAACCAGTCCAACACTTTGTCTTCTGATTGGTCTGATTACTACTCATGTGTATTTATATGACATACTGTATGTATATTTTAACATCATTTATATATCATATAACTATTCTTAAAGGCCATGATGTTTTTTCAAACCACTGCAGATGATCCAAAACGCAGCAGCACGACTCCCTAAAAGAGCGTGTCACTCCGCTGTTCATCTCCCTCCACTGTCTCCCAGTTTCAAATGTAAAACTCTGCTGCTCTCCTCCTTATCTAAACTCTATAATCCAGGTCTACACTCCCTCCCACCCACTGAAAGGTGTCTCATCCAACCTTCACAACAGGGTCCTAAGACGTTAACTAGACTCTTCTCCTCTGTCGCCCCCCAGTGGTGGAACGAAATCTTCCAAACTCCATTCGATCTGCAGAGTCCCTCTGCACCTTTAAGAAAAAGATAAAGACCCAGCTCTTTATGAACACCTACGACCTTAATGATATTATTGATGACGATAATGATGATGATCAAAATGATGATTTTAGGATGGTTTTGATGCTGATTAGAACAGCTGTTGATGTTGCGCTTTGTCTCTGGTCACTTCCTGTCAGCACCTCTGGTCACTTCCTGTCAGCACCTGTGTGTCTGATTGGACTTAAAGCTGTTTGTTTGCACTTCCTGACGTGTTTCTTCCTCTCTTGATCCTTTCTTCTTGTGTTGTTCTTACGATCTGATCTACGTCGCTTTCAATAAAAGCGTCTGATGTGAAATGTACGATTGTTGAATTGCCAGTTCTCATTTCTCTTTTGTTTACATCTCTGTATACTCTGTGTTCACATATGTCCCCCCAAACACCTGCCTTCACTCTCTTGTTCATCTCAGGTATGTTGTTTGGTTTCTTATTGTAGCACCTCTCCTATGACAAACGATATTTTGATCAGTACCTTATATTTTCTGATCTGGAGATGGAGCTAAAGGATGCATTTGATTTTTTTTACACTTCCATTAAATCATAAAAAGGTAGGGTGTGCAATTCAGGAAAAGACTTACAGAACATGCACAGCTGTGCAACATACAAAAATAAATCAGGCAACTAGGGAGAGGAGCAAAAAACAGAGAGAAGCTGTGTCCCTTTTTAAAAAAGAAATAACCAGCGTTTGACTTCTTATTGCTGCCTCACACGTGCTTACAGGACTCCTCTTGCATGCTCAAATCTTCTCTTACGCTCTCAAATATTATTTCTCCCTGCCAACATAAATCATAACTCGCTCTTACAAATCTGTGCCTGCGCGCTCTCAGACGTTGACTTGCTTAAATTTGTTTTGTGCTCTTGAATCTTTTGTCGCCATTTCACCTCCAAAGTGCAACGGAGAGGTTTAACAAAAGCTCGGCGCTTTGGTTATTTATGCAGCCAATAAAGAATGAATAAAACTGCTCTGTGAACAAAAAGACACACAAATCACTTTTTGACATTTGTGTGGATTTTCATATCAAGAAACACTCATTACAATGGGAACTTAAAAAGGACCAGATATAACACCTTGCACAGTGATAGATTAACATAAACCTTTTTTGAAAATGGCCTTTGCTTGACTCAGAATTTGAAATGAGAAAAATCACATTACAGAGTCGGGTCAAAGCCAACAGGCTTAAAGGCTTTCTGTGAGAAAAGGTCCCACATATGGAAATGATGGTAAAATCTGATTACCTCAGAGTGTTTTTGTCTCTCATCCAGCCTATCTGGAGGCCTATCTTATTTCCTCTCTCCCTGAATAAACAGCCCATATCTCTGGCAAAGAGCCACGATTGATTGTGCCCTCTCTGTGAAACCGCACAGCCTCACTGCTCTGCCTCCTGTGACAGCATTCAATCCACCCTGACGACCCACAACACTTCATTCACATTTAACCCACAGATCAACTGACCGTGAACGGGATGAACACCTTTTGCCATCTCTGTGTTAAAACTATGACATTAGCAGATACAAGGTAATAGTGATGATGGTTATAGGAATCAGATTTCCCCTGTTTCTGCATTAGTTAAATACATTTTTCGACTCTAAGCTGATTGGGAATTTTCTAATCGAAGCTTTGAAAAAAAATATCTATGAACTACATCATCGTAATCTTTTCTGCTGTGTTTCTTTGGGAAATACATCAAATTGTCACGGCTCTGGCTGTGATCCTGTTTTCCAAGTGTATTCCTGGATCCATTGTGTCTCCTCCCCCTTTGTCCGTACAATGCACATGAACGCCTGCTCAAGTTGGAACAACAACTCGGAAAATAATTGGGTGTCATCATCATAGTCATCAACATGGCGGGCAAAATATGTTTTGTGAATGTTTACGTACTTTTTTATTAATTCACATATTGCACATCAGCTTTTTGTTCATATATAACTTTGTTATATAGTTGTTCCAACAATATTCTGACTTTCCCAGCTGATATCACGTGAACACACTGAAGTCGGGAGAACGACTTCCCAACTAGTAAACTGGGACCACCCGAGGAGCACCTAAATACACGTGTGTGTGTGTGTGTGTGTGTGTGTGTGTGTGTGTGTGTGTGTGTGTGTGTGTGTGTGTCTGTCTGGAGGGCATGGCCTCTTCAAACAAACACTTACTCATTGCCAATTTAATCCGTCTACTGAAGTAGTCGTTATTGTCGGCCGCTCTAAACTCTTCCAAGTGTTTTTTCCCCTGTGAGTTTTAACATTTTTACTGTGTGTCTGTACGAGGTGTCCGCTCCAAACCGACCCCAGAATCTTGACTGTGCTGTTTTGAGGGATCTCACCAGCCGGCTGGTGCAAAATGTCAGCACCTGCCCTGGGGTATTTTGGCTTCGCTCTTGTACAACAGAAGGCGATAGAGAAGTGTTGTCCATGTTAATAAACAGTCAGTGTTACAGGTTAGGGGAATGAGATAAATGATGTAAAGGTGAACGACCTGTCATCAGAAAATACCATCAAAACCAGTCAGCTCCTTACATTTTAGGCAATGAAAAGATATCACTTCTAGCAAAAAGTGATCCTTCAAACTGTGGGTGGTGTCTTTCTATCTGACCACGACTCATTTTAGTTCAAGCCTTGTTCAATGTTCTCATCAGCCTCCAGCAGTGCGAGATGATGCACATGGAGGAAAGTTTAGATTAGAGCTGGATGGGGGAAAAGGGCAGCAAAGCCTGACCTGTTTAGATGGAACAAGGCGGGCCAACTGTGTTCAATTTCCTGTGACTTTTTCGGGTTACACAGGGTAACACACTTAACACCTGCATCCATCACACCGTTCATGTTCTATTAATGCCATGCAGGCTTGTGTGGGTGGGGCTCCTCTACCCGGCGTGCAAACTTGTACAACTCGAGATTGTATGAATGTGTGTAACCATTTGTTCCTCTACATTTACCTTCTCTGATTAAACCGAGTGGAAAAGTCCCATTGTGGGTTTAAACACATTCTCTCTCTCTCTCTCTCTCTCTCTCTCTCTCTCTCTCTCTCTCTCTCTCTATCAGCGAGCTGCTCCGGCCTCTTTCAGGCTGACAATAGATTCATAGTTGGGTAACTTCAGTGCAGAAACATTGAAATAGCCAATAAAACCTGTCAACAGCTTCTGTATTGCAGCTTTTCTCTCTCTATTCACATTTTGCTGTTTTCTGCAGACGCTGCCTCCTTCCACATGACAGCGTGTCTAACTCCATCACCTCAACCCCTATCTTTACCGGAGAGGTCCAGCAAGATGCATCATGTCCCAGAAAGTCTCAATGAACTTCCACAAATTGAATCAGGAATCAGATAAAATGCGTCCAGCCTTTAATGTTTAAAGTTATCAGATTGTGACAGAGGAACAGAGCTAATGCCTTTAATCAAATACTCTCAGCTTGAGTGACTGTTTTTGAATCGATAAGCAGAAATCCTGGATGCACTATAGAAACCCACTTTTAACTTTAGGACGAGTATTTTGAGGTCAGTCTGGTCTCACAGAAATCTTTGAAATGACAATGAACATTTAGTTTTGAAACAAGAAAATCCATTATTTGTGGAGAATGTATGAATTCACTTCAAAGTGGAATAAATATGAATAATATAAATAAAAAGGCAACAGAGTGCGCTTGGAGAGGGAGGAAGGGTCACACAAACACAGAGGGTACAGTGTGAGACCGAACATCAGTGTTAACTTATTTCATCTCTTACGTTGCATTAACAAACTACCATCTTGTGCATTACGCAAAGTTTTGTAATCTTACTGATGTATTATTTATTTTGACCTCACTTACATGCACAAGTTTCGTTGCTCCAGAAGCGGACCTCAGCACATCACTTGCATTGAATTTTTCATTTCTGTCAGGACCTAAAGACAATTTCCATTCAAATCTTAAAAAGTGTATCTGGAGAAAATCACTTTAAGTATGTCACAGTTTTTGTTTTTGCCACCGCCGTCCTCATTCATGCACGGCCTGCTCCGACCTCCACCTCAGCGACGAAGAAGTGTTGACAACAGGAACGAGAGGAATACAAAGGAGAAATCCTTCCTGCATATTATCCCATCTTCCCCTATCCCATTTCTCTTTTGCAACACAACAATGAGTAAGGTCTTTAACCTGCTCTTTTGTAAAGACCACAAAATAACATTTGTTATGAATTGGTGCTATACAAATATTGATTGATTGATTGATTGATTGATTGATTGATTGATTGATTGATTGATTGATTGATTGATTGATTGATTGATTGATTGATTGATTGATTGATTGACATCTAAAACCAAAAAGATACAGTTTACAATTTTATAAACCCGGATTGCAGACTTCAAATTTCAGAATCTGGTTCAGCAAATACTTTACATTTAGTCTTGAAGGATTTGTAAAATGCTTAAATGAATCATCTGATGGTTAATTGATTAGTTGTTTGAAACACACACCTGCACAGCTTTTCCTCCCCTCTCTATTATTTTTTCCAAGCACACATCATCCACTCACAATCCATGCAGAAGCGTCCTCAGAGAAGATTGCTCATCAGCTCTGCAGTCTTGCTCGTGTCTCTGCGGTCACAACAAAAGCCTTTGAACCATTGACACTTGTATCACAACCTCAGATCAGTCTGTGAGACACTCGGGCTTTAAAATCCATCTCCAAACACCTGCCCCGACATCGCTCTCTTCCTGCTGCCCTGACAGCAACACTGCAGCTCGCCTCACTCCTTATTAGCTGCAAGAAGCATCCTCAAAGAAATCCCCAGGTCACAGACAAGGTTATTTACCACACCTGTCACCTGGCTCAGAGGCTTCTGTCGTCGCCACAACAACTCCGATTCACCGGATATAACGAGGGAGCTGCCAGGTGCTTCAATGCAACCTTTAATTGTGATACTTGTTGGAGATAAAATCATGTCAAGACTTTGTGGAAAATCAATAAAATGGGTGACAAAAGTAAAAATATGACTAGTATCTGTCGTAAAACTCTGGTTCTGCTGCAGGAATGTGTCATCTCTGCTTCTGACACAGTTTCTCTTAACTTCTTAATCCTCCTTTTTTATTTATCTTTTTGCAGATGAAAACCTGCAATTAGGTGATCAGGCTGAACTGGAGCGAGCTGTCTGAGGTCACATTAAAAGCCTTGCATATCTAAGTACCGTTTTCCAGACCTCTTTATTCTGAGAAAATGCTGCTAATTAACTTTCAACCTGTTTTGACCCACTTTAAGAGCCGTTGTGTTACTGCAGACTCCAGACAAGTGCTTTTTCTGTGATGTGGTTACACTGATTTGTCTATTTTTTTAAAAAGGCACTTAGCATCCTGATCAAAGACCAATTAACGCGACTTTCTGAAGAAGAAGAAGACCATCCGTACTGTGCAAACAAAACAAAACCTTATATCTGTTTAGAAAACCATGCAAACTTATGATCAACATCACCCCAAGAAATGTTGTTACAATATGATGAGTGAATGGATGTTTTTAAACCATCACGCTGCCCCTTGTGGTTTGTACCTTTTAATGGGATTTATTGACAATGAGGGGAACATTAAAAAACAGCTTCACCTTTAATGTTGCATGATGCCGCTCTCTGATAATAATGGTTATTTCTGTGACAAATCCTCCCGTTTGGCATGTGTTAAAATGTGACATCCCTCATTGCCCTTTGTTTGGTGAACACAGCGCTAGCTTTTGGAAATGATCTCTAAGGTCAGCTTGACCATCTGCTCCTCTATCTCCTCAATGTGTACATTTGCCAGCTGACAGTCCACCTCCTGCAGATATTCAGAAACTGCCTCCATCTTATCTGCAACCTCCAGCCAGACATATTATCATCCTTATGCAAATGTGTTCTCTCCGCCAAGGATATTACCTTAGCGGTTCTGTGCAGGTTGTATATGGAATAATTAAGCACTCTTTTAGAGCAAACATACAAACAGCTATAGCAGCATTAAGTTTTCACCAGAAGAATTTCTATAATGCTCTTTAAAGAGAGTTTTCTGAGGTCACCTCAGGGGTCACATGAAGACTCATATGCTGTGTAGAATCAACACTTCTCTCCTTGCTGTAGCGCCCACATCAGTGTATCCGAGGCTTTTTTCAAGGAGATAATCTCGGCATAGATGAAAGAGGCCATGACGAAGAGAATATGACACATCTGCTGTGAGTCGCCTCTTTTCTTCCCGTCTCCTGATTGCTCTCAGCCGCCAGAGAAGAGGATCCACCCAGACTCCTATCAGCCTCCACATCTCGGCCGGTCTCCTTGATACGTCCTCCTGGACTCTATCTCATCCACTTCTATACAACCCTCAGACTTCAGCCGCTTTTATCTGCACCACTCTACCCTGACTCGATCTTTCCTGACTCCTCCAAGTTCAGCCCCCAAATGATAAAAAAAAAAAAAAAAAAGAAGAAAAAAAAAGATCGAGCTGCCTTGATGTCCTCCCTCCTCTCCGCAGCTTGACCATGCTCTTTGTAGTTCACTGACGGAAAATCGACATAAGGAAGATCAGACAGAGGCCGGGCCTTTGTGGTGTGACAACTTTAATTTAGACCAAGACGGTTCCTGTAAAAGCCCTTAAATCTAAAAAAAAGGAGCTGTTACTATTTATCAAAAATTCAATATGTTATAAGAAGATTCCTGCAAACGCAACTTTACTAAGAGATGTTACAAACACCGTCAAAGTGCTGTCAGCTCTGATCCAGGTTTAATGTCTTCATTTACAACATGTGATGTATTAATAAGTGGATTTAGTAAACACATTATTTACTTAATTAAATGTAAAGGCGTCGGCGTCAGTGGCTTAGTGGTTAGGTCGTGTGCTTCGTGTGCAGAGGCTGTTGTCCTTGAAGCGGGCGGCCCGGGTTCACATCCGACCTGTGGCTCATTTCCCATGTCATTCCCCACTCTCCACTTCCCAATTTCTGACTCTATCCACCATCCTGTCTCTGCAATAAAGGTAGATAAATTGCTACAGGTGTGACTGGGCATTCAACACTAGGTAGGTATGTATTATGATCCGAACTCATAGTTTACCCGGATGTTTACGACATCAGACAGAATTTTAAAATATGAAACAGGTGCATACTGGTCGCACTAAACAACCCCACAATGCACTGCGGCTCTCATACTGTCCAATCCTGGAGCTCGCCAGCCATGCATGGCACTACACCGGGGCTAGGGGGCGCTATAGCCCCATCACAAATCTGTCTGGCCCCGGTTAAGCACCCTCACCTATGTCTGCTTTTATTTGAGAAAAAAAAAGAGAGAACTTAAAAAGTAACTATGAATTCATGAAAATCAACTATTCATAGCACCCCAACATATTTGTCAAGCTCCCCCTCAGCACCGGGAGAGAAAAAATCCCGGCGCCGTCCCTGTCGCCAGCCAGCCAGCTAGTGGCTTAAAATAAAATGTACTTGCTGAAGTACATTTTACATGTTGCCAAATAATATTAAAACAACTCAGTTTTTGTATTAGTAATCAACATATGCATTTTGTTGTTCAGTTATATTTAAGGACCGACAGTCGCACTAGCTTGATGCTAGCTCATCAAACGGAGCTTGGACCAGTATTTTAGTATGTTGTAAACAGCATCCAACCGTCGAGTTAGCAGTATATATATTTTGAGTATGTAGTAGACAGTATGTAAGTAGTACAGCCAAAGAGTCAGCAGTGCTAACGTCCACTCACATCACAACCTCCAGTGTGATATTAGGCAACCCAAACATTCACTCTTCCTTCTTTGTCCATCTCCATGGTTACCATAAGAGCAATTACTTGGTATAATGTAGCCTATACTGGACTGTATGCTTTGAACTATCGAGCAAACAGTGGAATGAAAACCTGATAATGTGATCCAGAGGAAACGGACGGATCAGTAAAGACGAGCTGCTCCGTCTGCTCTGATGTTAATCAACAGTGTTCAGTGCAGCTAGCTGAGGCGTAGTGATACATGTGAGCCGTCGGTGATGCAGAGTGCTTAACTGTTGTAAAGTCTAAATCCAACTCCTGGTCCTTAAATTCACACTCAAACCTTCACTCTAAATTTAGAGATGGCACTTATGAATTAAGTTTATAAAAGGGGGATTCTGTAGATTTTGAACCTGATCTCCATGTGACTGATTTGGACAACTAACTATTGATAAGACCTGCAGTTGTTTCTCTTCCTTTCTGGTGCACAGCTGCAGACCGGCTCAAAAGAACTACCGTCTGTTTCTGAATGGATTCCTCTCCGTATCTTTTCTCCCTCGAATTACAAACCGGCTGCAAAACGATGCTACAAATTGAGCAAATGGAATCCAAATATATGAGATCAGAGGATGTTCATGAACCAGGACACATTGCAGAGTTCCGGCTGACGGGATAGTCGACCATATTTTTTTAGGTGTATGATAAATACCTGCAGCAGAGAGAGAGAGAGAGAGAGGCCGAGGCTGCAGCTTCCTGTGCAGAATGCATCCTGAAGGTTCAGTCACTGCTTTAATTCACTACATTAACCGTCAACTCTGATGAGATGTTCATATAAAACATGGTAAAAAAAAAAAAAAGCTGCCATTAAAATGAAAAACATGGGTGCATTGAAAATTTCCAGTCAAGGGCACTGGAGAAGGACACAGCAGCGCAGAGCTTCAACAACAACAAACGTCTGACTGAGACTTTATGAGCATGTAGTAAAACTTTAAAAGGAGACCAAGGAGCCTGCACCACTGCTTTAACGGGCCACAGGCCACTGACAATATGAAGAATAACTCACCTTTATCACTGGGCAGGTCTCATGTTTGTAGGCTCTCCATCATTTTGTTCATTTCGTGATTATATTGAACTCATTGGGTTCAGGGCAGAGGTGACGGTAAAACAGATGTTAGACAAGTAAGAACAATTTCAATCAGGAGAGCCTAAATTAAGAGTGCACAACTATTTATTCAACACTTTAGGAAAAGATAAATATGCAATTGGCGATTAGACTCCGTCATACGGTGGCTGGGAAGTTCAAACCAATCTTACAAAGTGTGAAACACTTTTACAAAGTTGTAGACCAGTTAAAATTCTGTACATTTTATGTTTATAATTTTTACATTTTATTGAACAAAATTACAAGATGTGAAACATTTTTACAAGCGTTAAGACAAATTCAAAAACGTCAGAATCGGGGCGCTGGTGGCGCAGTGGTTTGTGCGTGCGTCCCATGTATAGAAGCTGTAGTCTTCCAAGCGTGCGGCCCAGGTTCAAATCCGACCTGTGACTCCTTTCCCGCATGTCATTCCCCACTCTCTCTCTTTCCCCCATTACTGACTCTATCCACTAAAGCCCAAAAATAAACCTTAAATAAAAAAAAACATCAGAATCTTGCCGGAAAGGGAATGTACCAAATGCCGGAAGTAACCTGGAAGTTACTCTTACGGTACACGGCGGCGCCCATCAGACCCTTAAAGGGGTGAAGTCGTCCTGTACCCTTAGCAGAGAAACAGCCCCAAAGCGTAATGTTTCCACCTCCATGCTGGACGGTGGGGATAGTGTTGGTATTCAGCATTTCTCTCCCTCCAAACACGACGACTCGAGTTTATGCCAGAGTTACATTTTGGTCTCATCTGTCCACATCACCTTCTCCCAAGCCTTCTCTGAATCATTCAGGTGTTCATTGACAAACTTCAGACGGGCCTGTACATGAGCCTTCTTGGTGGTTGAGTGATTGGAAAGGTATTCTTCCTGCTTAGAAAACAGCTTATTCTCGAACTCTCGACCTTGGTCGTGATGCAACTTTGCAGGAAACCCGAACTTGAGTACAAAGTCTCCAAAGATCTTTTCAGCCGCTGTCTTTGCTGACTTGTTGGTGCATGTGTATGCCTGGGCGAAGCGTGTAAAATGATTTACCACAACTAGGATATACTCATATCCTCCTTTACAGCTCTCCAGATGCAGGTAGTCGATCGATACCATTTCAAACGGGTATGTGGTCACTACATCTCTTTGCATATGAGGCCAATAGAATCGATCACGGATCAAACTTAGTGTGAAGAGTCCCTGATGTCCTTTGAAAGTTCTTTGGTGTTGTCCATGGTGGTGGAGTGGTTGGAAAGGAAGAGATTGATTGTGTTGACATGTGTCTTTTATACCCATAACGAGCCGTGATTAGGAGTACTTTCTTAAAGTGACAGGACTAATCTGAGTGCCTCCCGGGCACATACCCGGTCTGTGGGATCCAGAATCCTTGCTGGTTTGTAGAGGATCAAATACTTATTTCCTTCTATCAAATTCAAATGAATGTATAACTTTATATAATGTGTTTTTTCTGGACTTATTTTTTGATATTCTGTCTCTGTTTGTTAAAATAAAAGTACCATAAAAATGATAGACCACTCACTTCTTCATAATCGCAGAGGATCAAATAAGTATTTCCCTCATTGTATATTTGGTGTTGGAGCTACACAAGGCTAACCCTTAACCGACCCATCCCAGACTGGTTTCGATCGTCTCATCTCGTTGCAGGGTTAAACAACGTATCATCGAAAAAAAATCAAACTTCTGCTTTGAGCTTCTACCAATTAACCCTTTCAAATGCATGAAATATTAATGGAGATATATATATATTCAGCCCGTTCACTCATAGCAGTAAAAAAATAAAATATTCTGAGTTTTGAACTCCTCAGAAGCATCGTGTCTGTTCAGTCTCCCGCAGAGAAAGACTCCAATTTCCCCCCGATCTTTCTGCTCTTCTACATTCTGGGATAGAAAGTTTGGACGAGTTTAGAGGAGAACATTAAACTTTTGAAAGTACTTAAATCCATTAGGCTTCATGGAGATTGAATCTGCAGTAAAAAAAAAAGAAGAGCCTCAGTGTTTCTGCAAAAGTTCAGGAAGTTGTGACTGAATTCAAAAGAGAAGACAGTCTAACTCTCTAATTGGAGAACATAATGAGAAGATTGTACTAATGTTACATAAAGCACCTCGTTTCTGCTAGATATGCGTACTTCAAGGTCCCATATTCTCCTCCTCTTCAACCAGTATAAATAAGTCTCAGAGCTCCCTAAAACATGTCTGTGAAGTTTCTTGTTCTAAATCCACTCTGGTCCTGTATTTGATCATGTCTATAAACCCCTCTATTTCAGCCCTGCTCAGAACAGGCTGTTTCTGTGTCTGTACCTTTAAATGTAAATGAGCTGTGTCTGACCACGCCCCCTCTCTGGAAGGGCTTGGGTGTCTCGGGCTTTCTCGCTCCATGTCCTATTGTTCACAATGAGAAGGCAGACTCAGAGGGCAGAACAAACACCTAGCTGTGGGAGTGTCACCCACCTTTGGGAGGGGTTACTGCCCTTTGTGATGTCATGAAGGGAAAATCTCCAAACAGCCAGTTTGAGCACACATTTTCTGAAAAGTGGAGCGGGCAAAAGACGGAGAGGATGGACTTTTTTCATCATTGGGGGGTTTGTAGACTCACTAGGGACACATATTAGTGTTAGAGGAACATGGTGAAGTTTAATTTGCATAACATGTGACCTTATTTTGATTATTTTGTCAGTAAGTTTTTATTTGGTCATCTAGGGTTTATTTCCGTTTTAATAATGATAAACACTTTTTTTATTTCTCCTTAAAGCTCCACTGATGAACTTTTAGGTAGTGTTGATTTTGCCCCCCTGGGACAAAGTATGACGACTTATCTCTGCTCATCTTGTCCTGAAAAAAGAAATCATCCCCATTGGTTTTAAATATATGACGTGCAACTAACGATAAATCTTTGATGATTAATTTTTTGTTTTCTGAAACCGACCCTGCAGCAGCAGTTTCAGGCATTAAACATAACAATATATTATGCAGCTCCTCCTGAGGCATTAGTTTTAATTTCAGACAGTTTCACAAGCAGCTAAAAACTCCTCTCAGGAGCTTTAAGAGATCTCCTTTCATGCAGCGTGCCAATGTCACATTTTAAGTTGCCTCTCTTATTTGTATTTGTACAGCAATGATAGCTGCTCTTTCAATAAATAACTTGGTTTATCAAAAACATTTTTAAATCCTGTGATTGGCCCTCACTCAGGTGAGCCAACATCTTATTTTACTTTTCTTCTTTAAAACCCAGTGACCTGTAATCACTGCACTGTATGTGTGATTAGCCCTGAAATGAATCAGAACATCATGGCTGTGAGGAGTGAGAGCAGCACAGATTTAGGCTACAAAAGGAAATGCCCCGTCAGATCGATCTGCCTGCAGTGACTTATCACTATTTAACCTTCCTGCAGTCTCTTTGGATGGAGCCTGAACATCTTTTTAGACTCTGTGCTGCTCTGCAAATGAAGTCCTCCCACTCCTGAGACCTTTCACCTACACTGCCGCATGGAAGAGGAAAATATGAAAACCTGTGATGACACCCAGTAGACTTTTGCGTGTGCATCTTTCTTCTCGGCATGTAGCTTTTTGACCTAAGTAAATCCCTTTTACAGGAGAGACATGTGCCAATGAAAAAAAATAGGGAACAGGGAGAAATCAAGGGATGCTGAGAGAGCGGCATCTGTTGGAGAAAAGGGGAAATACATGAATAGAAAGACAGTGCAAAATCATCAGCTTGCACAAATCAAACATTTTTCAATCAACAGCATAATTTATTTATGACCTCTTACAAGATCAAGATGTGAACAGAAATGCAGCGTCCGATTCTTGATTTGTCCGTGCCTACTTAAAATAAACAATGTCACACATAAATACTCATCTGTGTTTCAGCTTTTTTTTTTTTTTTTTCAAATTGACTTCCTGTCAGGAGGATAACACTATCTAAATGTAGATTTCAATCCCTTTTTTTTTTTTAATTAGAAGGGGTTGCCTGAACAAAGACGACACCACTCCTCCGTTTAGATGAGGCTTTTAATTTAGAGTATGCCAATATTACAGAAGTGATGAACATGTTGAATAAGGACTAAAGTTGTAACAAATCCTCCTGTAAGACTTAAAGGTCACATACTATGCAAAATTACAGGCAGACGTTGTTATAACCCAGGTCTGAAATCTCATATGAAATGCTTCCCTTGCTTCCCTCCCCCCCTCCTCCTTAATAGCTCACCTGTTTGCTTCAGAAGAACTCTGTAACATTAGGTTAGAGAGGTAAGATGTTTTACATTTTTTATGTATGTAAAGTATGTTTTCAGGGTCCCTAGGTGTTATGTTGGTGCAGCCAGGATGACTTTTTCCCTTTTGGAATCAGATAGTGGAAGTCTTTTTCATTGATACCTGAAGATGAGCTTAGTTTATAGGGCATAGAAATGGGTAGAAGCCAGTGGAACAGGTCGCCCCCTGGTGGCCATTTGAAAGAATGGAACCTGCATTGGCTCTACTCACTGGATATTTTCTCTTTTTCGGACAATTCTCTGTAAACTCTTGAGATGGATTTGCGTGAAAATCCTAGTAGATTAGCAGAGCAGCCCGTCTGGCATCAACAACCATGCCACGTTCAAAGTCACTTAAATCAACTTTTTTTCCCCCATTCTGGTGCTCGGTTTGAGCTTCAGATCGTCTTGACCATGTCTACATGCATAAATGCATTGAGATGCTTTCATGTGATTGGCTGATTAGATATTTGCATTAGAGAGCAGTTGAACAGCTGTACCTACTAAAGTGGTCTGTGATATTACAACTCAACATTAATAAATAGAGACAAAATAAAAGTTCATCAGCAACTTGACAGAAATAAAGTAAGTAGTAAGATGATCCTTTATTGATCTCAAAAGGAGGAATTAAAGAATTGCAGCAGTAAAAAGACAAGAAGAAGAGCGTGCATGAGTGAAAATAAAATAAGAAAAGATAAGATTAAAATAAAATCCAACTAGAAACTAGTAAGTAAGGACCAAGACTCCACTCTTAGAAACAAATTTCAGCCTTTATTTGAATGTTACAAGGCATTAAATACACAAACCCCATTCTTCTTTTAATATTTTGGTATTTAATAATAATACAAACTTCTAGTCTAACAATACTGGTCTGACAGTCTTTCTTATTTCATCTTTTATAACCTCCTTAAGTAAGTCCGCTCTCTTTTCTTTCACTGCATCATCGAGGTGGAATCCTGATATTATCCCAAAGTGAAAGCAGGAGTGAATTAAATGTTCTGTTTGAAGAAGTAAAGGGCGGACAGCGATGACATGTGTGGGGAATAAAAGGAGGGAAAGCACCTAACTAACACTGGAGAAACTACTGCACTGCATCAACGCTGCACCCTGGGTTAAAAAACATCTTTCTGATACTCGTTGTTTCTAATTTCACCCGCTGATTTCCCCAGTTTGACATATAAAAAACTTTAGTATGAAATATAAACAAGCTCTTGTTGTGATACACGGACGTGTGCATTTGAAGCTGGGAAAATAAAAGGAGACGATAATATGTTCTAAACTTGTCAATGATCTCCTATCTGGACTTTTATAAACATAAATAATATGTTCTGGTGTCAGGAAATTACTCTTAATGTTTAAAATCATAATCCACCAACACCTTTATAATCATCATGTCTGACTGCACGTTGCTCCACGGATCCTGAAAATGTTCCGAAGATTGTTGGGCTTGCAAACCATTTTCCCTCATTTTCCCTCAGGAACAAAGAAAATAAACAGAAGTAAAGAAAAAGGAACATTATCCACGATACACTTTTTTGTTCAATCTGGATCACCTGAACAAGCAATAAAAAAAAATAGATCAGAAGCATCACCTTCCTCCACCTCCTGAGCCTGTCTGTCATTAACACATCACCCTCCCCCCCCACACACACCCTGCCTCTCCATACCACAGCCCCCGCCCTGTCCCGTCCCGCCCAGCCCATATCTGTCACACTCCAAAGTTAAGACATGACTCCAAAGACGGGGTTGTGGCGACAGATGCTCGGCCCAATTTCCTCGTAGTCTTTTTTGGTGTGGCAAACCTGGTAGAACTCCGGCTGTGGAGACACAAAGAGGAAGTAAAGTTAGTGCAAGGTTGTAAAAAAAAAAAAATTTGACGCCACATTAAAACGGTTTGGTGTGAACGGACCGTCTGAAGACCTTATTGTTGGTGAATCTAAAAGAACATATAATCCCCCCGTCATAATGTTAAACTAGCTCAAGTTGACAGAGTAGTGTGTGGGTGTGTGTGTGTGTGTGTGTGTGTGTGTGTGTGTGTGTGTGTGTGTGTGTGTGTGTGTGTGTGTGTGTGTGTGTGTGTGTGTGTGTGTGTGTGTGTGTGTGTGTGTGTGTGTGTGCAGGTTTCATACACTTACAGTGGATGCTAACATTGATCCTCCAAACCAGACTGCATATCTCTGCATATGATGAGTGATGACTTGGACATCGATTGGTTTGGGCTGCGGAGGGAGGACAGAGAGGAGGATTAGAAACAGAATCACTTAAATACAATGAGGCACTCAATCATCTCCAGCCCGCATAAATGTGTACCAACACTCTCATGTCTGTGCTGCACACCTGTGAACTTGACATTGTCCTTTACTTCCCAGGAGGACAGAAAGACGAAGTGTATGAGGGTGCGCGACATATAGCTGTTTTTAATTTGGTATAATGCTCCTGACCGGAGGGAGATCGTCACAAGGTAACAGGTTCACTGACATGGAATAAAACTGTCCCTTAATTTAAACCAGGAGTCAAAACATTTAAGTTCGCTGCAGCTTTTCAATAAATCAGAACTTTTTATCTTCCATTATTTTCAGCCGACTCGCTCTAATTGCATTTATTTACTTTGATTGTATATTTAAATGCCATTTTAATGTTTTTTTAAAGTCCTAGGTTATTATGTTTAAAGCAATGTATGCCTCATGTCTGAAGGATGAGGAAAACATATCGACTCTAGGGAGGAGGGGGTGGGGGGAGACAGCTCTCTCCAATGTTTTGAATCTGTACTGCAGTACCCACTTTAAACACTAGGTGTCAGATCTACAAATTGCTCGTTAAATCATTCTGATTATCTGGTGATATCTTGTAAATATAAGTTTGCTACCTCGCTGGATTTCCTTGATATTTTGTGACAGATTCTACGTTTTGCAGACAAAAAAAATCTCAAATAACGAGTGTAACTCAGCCTGTTTCCTGTTTATGTTCTTAACCCTGATTAGCTTTACTCGCTGCCCGTTTCTTGAGTGCCTGAAGCATATCAGCTCAGCCTGAAGGTGAAGGACTTAACATCTCATCAGCATGAATCACAGACACAGCCCTTAATGCTCGGAGGCACGAGACCGACTGTATTTTCATGCCTGAAGGTGAAACATTTCAATTGCAATCATTTGGCTCCCATTTGGTTTATTCTTTTATTTAAATCCTCAAATTTAAATTCCACACACATCGGTATGAACAATAATTGTAGCGTTAAAGGATAAACTTCTCTGTTTCATTCTGACGCAGTGATTGTGTTTTGTTGAGCCTTATTGATCTTCGCTGCAAATATAAATCAATCTTTTTTCCTCTCACCTTGAGTTTGCCACCACTCAGTTCCTCACTCATCTTCAGCCGGGCATCAACCGTCCTCTTTAAATCTCTCTGCAGACGCCGCCCAAAGTCCCTGAACATGGTGGAGCCTCCTGACAGAACGACATTCTGTTGAAGAGAAGGTGATGAGGATTACAGAGCTGTGGAGTAAGAGGCACTTAACACCTGTGACCTGCAGCTGGCTGACAGCCAGACAGTCTGGGTAAACAGTCCCGCCCTGTGTGATGGGAAACAATACAGCGATGGGAAATATAACCCGATAAATAGAGTGATGAATGGATCTAACTCATTACTTTGGAATATTTCTACCGAGACGTTGACAATGAACATTTGTTTGCGAGTTAGACAATGTGCAGAAGTTTACCTGTAAGCCCTCGGTTAAAAAAAAAAAAACCTTGTGAGCAATGAACACTGAAGGATAAATGTCAGACCCTGTACAGTTTAAAGCCTGTCGATCTGTTAAACCTGATTCACTCTGTGCGTAATGACACAGCAATGGATTGTCAAAATGTCTTCACAATGAATATTCTTGAACAAGGCAGTCTAAAAAGCAGCAGTTCTTCACTTTATGTTAAGTAGTCAAGTCAGAAACAACCAGACTTAAGGAGAATGTTAAGGTCACATTATGCAAATCCACCATGTTGTTCTACCTTTAATATGTGTCCCTAGTCCGTCTACAAACCCCCCAATGATAAGAAAAGTCCATCCTCTCCGTCTTTTGCCTGCTCCACTTTTCAGAAAATGTGTCCTCCAAGAGGCCGTTTGGAGATTTTCCCTTCATGACATCACAAAGGGCAGTAACCCCTCCCCCAGGTGGGTGACACTACCACTGCTAGGTGCTTGTTCTTTTAGACTGCTGAGTCTGCCTTCTCACTGTAAATAATGGGGCATGGAGCGAGAAAGTCCGAGCCACCCAAGCCCTTCCAGAGAGGGGGCGTGGTCAGACACAGCTCATTTACATTTAAAGGTACAGACACAGAAACAGCCTGTTCTGAGCAGGGCTGAAATAGAGGGGTTTATAGACATGATCAAATACAGGATCACAGTGGATTTAGAACAAGAAACTTCACACACATGTTTTGAGGAGCTCTGAGAGTTATTTAAACTGAGAGGAGGAGAATATGTGACCTTTAATGTGAAATTCTTTGTTGTATCTTGAGGTACAGTCAAAGCTGTTCTAGTTGAAGGTATTACTACCCCAGAAGAAGGAGCTTGTTCTGACAGATACTCGTAAATGGCCTTTTCTTTTTGAAACAGGCAGCACAGAGAACATCCGCTCACCTTGTAGAGAGGACGTCTGACATCGATGGGACAGTTCTGGATCACCTCGTCCACAACTTCAGAGATGGGCTGGGTGAAGTCTGGGTTGGCAAACTGGGACGGTAAGTAAACAAAGACGAAGAAGTTGTATTTATTGTGATTTAAAAGTTGTGCTACAGGCACACACTATTGTTCGACTGAAGTAGTAGGATGTATGGTTTAGACGTGAAGCTTGATTTGATTTGACATTGCTGACGGTCAGAGAGTAGATAAAAACTTCATGAGTTGTTTGAGGATTCTTGTGCTGGTCCTGTGACTCAGTTAGTACCTTCCTTTATATGTATTTATTCTTATTTCTACAGACCATCGAGTTGTTGTGCAGAACTGCCGTCAGGTCTTTGTAGGGTTCAATAATCCTAAATAGTGTCCCCTGCTTTGATTGAACCCTTTATTGACAAACCTCTGGGTGGAAGAAGATCTCAGGCCCCAGGAAGCGCTCGTAGCCCACGTCGATGGTGAACTCCTTCTTGCTGATGGAGTTGATGCCGGTGTACTGTTTGATCCACTTGGAGCCGTCCGTGTCGTACTTGTTGAACTCTTTGACTAGATCCGGGCACACGTAGCTGAACCGCTCCTGATGGGGAGAGCGTGAGCAGAATTTTAGAAACAGCCTCAGCAGTATCTGAAAGTTCAGCTGACTGAGCGGTATTAATACTTGTGAAGTTTCCTGGACAACAATCCTAGTTTTTCATCTATGTGAATAGAACACAAACGGCATTATGGTGCAGCAAACAAACAGGAAAGACTGAGTGCATGTGAGGGATCAACATGTGAAGTTTTTATGTCTTCCCCCACTCTCTACTCCCAACATTTCCTGTCTCTCTTCAGCTGTCCTATCTAATAAAGGGACAAATGCCCAAAAATATCAAAAAAAAAAAAAAAGAAAAAGAAAGAAATCCTCATAAATCATTTTTGCCATAAATCAATGGTCCTACAATAAAATCAAACATCAATCAAACAATTGACATGTGACTTTATCAACATTCTGCAAGAACACTTTTAATCAGAAATATTGAAACAGCATCACCGTACTAACTACATCTGATGCATCATTCTGTCTACATCAGGACTCAAATTTGATTAACCAACACATTATTTTGTGTCAATGTTTTGTTACCACATTTCTGTAATGCAGTGATAATGAGAGGATTTTTTTTGTGTGTGTACCTTGCAGGTGTTTTTTTTTTACTGCTACTTAGGGAGTAATGAAAACACATTCAATTTGAAAACTAACACGAGTATGGACGGTAATTGATTTAACTTATGTGCTGGTGAATATGAATGAGCAGGATGTAACAGGATGCTGTATTCAGAGGAGATGTCATTAGTCTGATTTTACAGGGAATGTGCTCCACGCTGAAGGCCAGACGGCAGAGAAAGAGAGAGAGGTGGAATTAACATTAGCAGACATGAGTGTCAACATGCTCACCCTGCAACCTCCCTCTCTGCTAATGCTCATTATTAGAATCACATTATTTCTTTGTGTGTGTCTCGGGGTGCTGAAGAATGGTCCTTGACACACAGAGCTACTGGGGACTTGGAAAATGAAAAAAATGTAAAAATTTGAAGAGACAAAGCTGATGTGATTCTATTGTTCATCTTCTTTAAGTCTGGGTTGTCATGCAAATAAAATCCTCTGTGCTTGTGTTTCGGTAAACCATGTTAATCAAAAGACATTTAAACACAAGCTGCGGGTTTCTGAAGGACAGAAACTGCATGAAGGAGGCAGACCGACAGTGCCACCTCCTGTCCACATGAAGAAAACATCTGGTTAATCTATCATGATCCAACTTCATCCAACTGTTATTCCTATTCACCAACTAAATATCCACAAATAAGACGCTTAAAAGAACTTCCTGTTCATGACTCTATGTAAGTTCATGTATCAGGACAACAGGAAGTTTGTTGTTTTGTTCAGAAGTCATGGAGAAAAATGAAAACACTGGCTGCAGCTACACTCTACTTTAATTAAGCATGTATAATTGATGTGACATGGTGTTAGTTATCTTTGCATTACTGGGATTAAGAAAATGGAGGAATTCGATTTTTAAGGGGAATTTGATCTTTTTTTTGTTAAAGATTTATTTTGTGATTTTTGTGCCTTTACTTTAGAGACAGGACTGTTGATAGAGTCGGAAATCAGGGACACGGAGGGTGGGGAATGACATGAAAGAAGCCACAGGTCGGATCAAAACCCAGGCCACCCGTCCCAAGGACCATCACAGTCTCAGCACATGGGAACGTAGGCACGTGCGCTTACCACTCGGCCACCTGCGCCCTGGTTTTGATCTTCTAAACCTGCAGCTTTTATTTACAAAGTTTAGGTTTTTTGAGTCAGACGGCCGATACCAAAAGAGTAAGTAATGGCTGCAAAGAAATCTTAAGGCAAAATTTGCACGATCAAAGTTTTTGTTTTTGCCACTGACCGTCTCAGATTGTTATTCAAACCCCTCAGGAGGGAAAAATACATTTCTATTAAATAGTTAACAGCTTTTTTGAAACTCCTGTTATGTGAACGGAGTCTGGGGGCTTTGAAGCTGTTTATTTTATTTTTAATTAAGTAAAGATCTGCATCTGTCCCTTTGAGTTATTTTGTCAGAGAGCACTTTCAGCCGACATATTCTGATCAAGAAATGTTTCCAGGACGGATTATTTTTGACCTATTACAGCTAACTTCACTGCAAACATTATTAATGATTACATTACAAAACTTTTTGTACTTGTTAAATTATAAACGTGTAAAAATGTAGCTTATGTTTAAAAAAAATTCAAAAACATTGACAAGCTAAACTTTTTATGAGTAAATTCAATTATCTCCCTATGTATAATATTTCTCATATATTTGGATATTCAGTAAGGTTGAGCCTCGTTATCAGTATCGTAAATGTTTCTGCTTTTTAGGCTTTTCATCCCTCTGTTTGAGAGAAAGGACTGTGGAAAGATTAGAGATTGTGGAGACAGAGTGGGGGATGACATGCAGAAAAGCAGACGTGGGTCAGAGTCGAACCGGAGCCCAGCGCATCGAGGGCTTTTTGCCTCTGTTGTTGTATCATATCACACTGTAACCAATGTTCTTTGTAGCGACACAACCATTGTTTTTTATGATCCCGTCCAGCAGCTCCAAACAACAGTGAAGGGAATCCAGCTGTCTGTCACAGCACAGAGTGAGCAGGATATCCAAACTACACCCACATGAGAACAGCGATAGCCAACGTGGTGTTGTGCAAAAAGGGGAAAACATTGCTGCTGAAATTATGTGTTTTATGCCCCTGGTGAAAGAGAACGTATTTGACTCAAGGGAGGTCCAGTGAAGGGGGGAGGGGGGAGGAAGTGACTAACCTTGACTGCCTTTGCCGTCTCCAGCGACTGCTCCGGTGGGATTCCCACCTCCCTCTCCCTCAGGAGCTGCTGCGTGAAGTAGGTGATGTCTCGTCCTGCGATGGGGATGTGCTTTATACAGCTGCCAATGACATAACCTTCAGCCTGGGAGAGACAAAAGAATAAATCCAGTTTATATTGTGCAACACATTTATTATAATATTTGAGGTTTTTCTATTAGATGTGTGTCCTGCAGGGACTTCTCTGTGTGTTTGGCTTGATTTTTGCACACATTCAGCAGAAGCTAGAGACATGCTGATTCAGTCACCCAGCCACTAAATATATTCTGCAAGCACATTTCCTAAAGCTGAGTAACTCCTCCCAGACTCTGAAACACCATGGCCTACTTTTAAACTGCAGCAATATCCTGTTACTGTGTGAGGAGAAAGTGGAAATACAGCTTTCTCAAACATAAACGTCCTTATTTGTGTCGACATACTGTATTAAACACTTCTTTACAAACGGTTCTTACATGTTACAGTCCCCTAATCATAATAAAGAGATTTGCCTGTGGTTATCAGGATACAAGATAATTAAAAAGCTGCTCTGAACCAGGGTTCAACACAGCCTACCCAGAACAATTATACATGTTATTGAGACTTAAAGAGGTAATTCCTGAGACGGCATCAGGATGAATGTTTTATTTTCTAGCTGGCAAAAGACAACACGCTGGCTGTCAGTAGCATACTTCTGGATGAGCTAGTCTGCACCTCACGTGTTAATTAGTAGAACAGAGACATAATTTGGTGTGTCGGCCCCCCTGCTTGTTGCACAGCTTTGCTCTTTGTCTCCAGGGCTGCTGACCTGTGAGAAGGCTGATCAGTGAAATGAGGCACGGTTGGGTAAATAAACAAAACAAAGAAATACAAAAAAAAATGCTGGATGTGATCTTCATAAAAAAGAAAACATTGACACATAAACGACAGGCCCAGGTGTGTCTCAGCCTGCCCACAGGTCTGCAGCCCTGGAGACTAAAATGAAAGGGAAATAACGGGAGGAGGGAGAATTGCTGAGAACCCATAAATTCAAAGAAGGCAACTTGTGAGATTGAAGCCGTTGTGATGAAGAGTCAAAGGTTGGGTAAAGTTGCATGAGGCCCAGGTGTGACAAGACAGGAACCCACATCCCTCTGCTGTCACACCAACATGTCAAGTCTTTGCTAAGTCATGAACAGACTGAAGGGCACATCACATGTGGCAGGGTACAGATAAAGGTCCACTAGAGACTGGTTGGTTTGACAGGGTGCCTGCTGTCATAAGGACCACCTGGTAAACGCCTGCTCTGGCTGAGGAGTCTTTGGAGGACAACGAGCATGGAAATCTGAACAAAACCAAGAAATCGTGTGCTTCAAGAAATCTGCATGAAGGCTTTAGACAATGAGCATGTGAGAGACAAACTCCCATGCTGGAGATTTACCTTCTTGTTTATTTAAATTACATTTTATCCAAAGAATTTGAAGTCTTCTACATCAACAAACACAATATTTACTGTATGAACAGGGTACTTTAAAGTATTAATAAGTGACCATGTCTCTCTCAGAAATTAGACCAGAATGGCCGCCAACAGGGTTTACAAAAGGACAATTTTAGTAACTGCCAAACTATATCAGTAACAAGCTTCTATGAAAAATAAATGGGGCAACATTTGGCTACATGTCGTTCACTGTGAAAGCATTCATGGTTTCTTTAATTCCTGCTGATTCTCCAAAGACTAGGAAGTGTGTATGAGTGTGCGCATGTCCCTCAGGTTACTCACCACGGGGATGACGTGTGTGACACCGTCTCCGCTGTCGATGACTGTTCCGGTGAGCGTCCTCTCTCCCACCTGTCTGGACGTCCAGGAGGCTGCTAGAGCGAGTACAGCCTTGAACACACAAATACAAAAACACACACACACAGACCATTATGACACTGATAACATCATGACTGTATGTTCTTATCTAGATACACTACAGCTATTTTTTATGCATAATCCTGGACGAATAAAGAAGCAGCACAGATACATAGATTGATGAAAGAGGAAAAATTTCAAACCAGCTCTCGAGTACAAGTAATGGATGGAAATGTACAAATCAAATGCGTGAGTATTTAAAGATATCAAGTGTATTTTCTTGTCATACACTGTAGATAATCTCACCTGCACAGCGATGTAAAGCCCTGGTACATTGAAGGACTCAAACATGATCTCGGCTGTGTACTCTCTGTTCTCTGGTGTGTTCAGAGGCGGCTCGGTCTGCAAATAGAGAGGAAATATCACACACAGTACACTTACTCTGTATAGTGAATGTGTGGGGTTATTCACGATTGTTTTTGTTGTGTTGAGGAAGATTTGAAACCATCGGTGCCGTTAATGTCACACTCAGGGAAGAAAGCAGAACATTTTAGGAGTACGTTCTCGACTGATCAAACCTTTAAGTCTTACCAGGAGGAAGTAGTGGTCTTCAGGTTCAGCCCTGAGGTACTTGAAGATGATCTGCTCCATGAAGCGCTCCATTAGGTCCCAGTCCTCTACAATCCCATGACGGATCGGCCACTGTTTGAACACAAGGGTTCAGCTCGTTAGAAAGCAGCATGCGAGATGAAAAAAAGAGTAGAAATGCGTAAACAGAAAACATGGTCACTATTTGACACTGGTGCTGTGAACATACATTGTCCTCAACTTTTATTTAATTGTAATTGGTAAAGAGGTGGATACAGTTTGGGTAGATGTCTCAGGGATTTCTGGGGTAGCTCGGGGCTGTGCCCGACACAGACAGAGCAAACTGTGAGCCTAAATCCTCAGAAGGATGATCTGAGGTGAATCATTAAAACAGAATGTATTACAATGAAGTCAACACCAGCCTGTGAGCCTGTGTCATGTCACACTGGCCATCCGTACCATGCCCAAGCACGCTTCAACGCTAAAGTCCAGTTGGTTTGACCAGTGTGACCGCTCCGTATCGTGCTCAGGCACGGTACACTTCCTTGGCTTTGGCACACTTCAGAGAGGTGTGCTTCGGCACGGTACACTTCATGCACGAGCACAAGCACGCGGGAACACAACGCTGACAGCCTTCATTCTGGAGAAATCCAGAGTTTCATGTCTGTATCTGATTAACATGACTCAATATAAGACACAAAGTAGCTGTCATGCTCTGTGTTGTTCTCCGATGTGCGGCTGCGGACTTGCCTGTGGACTGGGCCGCGCGTCTATTTTATTTTTTATTTATTTATGGCTGTGTCTGATTAAAATTACTTAAAATAAGCTGTAAAGTCAGAAAAGTAGCTGTCATGTTCTGTGTTTTTCTCTGATGTGCAGACGCGGACTCGACTGCATGTCTCTTTTTCTTTCTCTCTCTCTCGTCCGCCTGTTTGTAAACTGAGCACGCTTCATAATAACATAAAAGCGGGCATGTGTTGTATTACGACCTTATGTACAAGAGGTAATCGTGCTTAGGCACGGATAGTCCTGTGTAGTGTGACTGCGGGCCGCGCCGGCCCGCAGGGGAATGGCGCTGCGGGGGGGCAATCGTGCTTGGGTACAGCATGGTACAGATGACCAGTGTGACCGCGTCAGTCAGGAAGGTAACACTCTGAAGTCAGCGCCATATTTAATGATATTTCTTACACCTGGACTTTTACTGGTATGACAAGTTTACAGTGAGAGGGCTGCTGTCTCTAACAAAGACAAGATTTGAACAACTCTTTGTGTGCCGCTGCTCTGCTTTGTTCTTTTGTTAACACCTCTTTTTTCTTTTAAATCTGGGCACATACTTGATTTGGATTGGCTGCAGAGTCCATTAATCCTTCACCAATTTTTTAAAGATTATTCTTGGTGTATTTTTGCCTTTATTTGGTAGGACAGCATGAGAGAGACAGGAAGGGTGGGAAGAGAGAGTGGGGGATGAGATGCACCAAATAGCAGCAGGAGTGGGAATCGAATTGCTCCGTCTGTGTCGGGCACAGCCCCAACCTGCAACCAGAGCAGTGAGGACTGTGGCCTCAGTACATGGGACGCCTGCTCTACCGACAGAGCTAAACCAATACCCCGGGGCCATTAAGTCCTTAGACACTAACTATCGAAGGGTTTGTCGACATTGTTTGTGGACAATGAAATGGCTGGAAACCTAGAATAAAAAATAGCACAAGAGAAAATACATAAATGGCAAGCGGGCCACGGTGTAAGCGGGGAGGTGCTCTTTGAGTTTCCCGTCATCAGACATTAATGAACCCAGTGCAGGAAACCGTCCTCCATGTTTCTTCTCTCCTCCAGTAACTCCTGATAATGGACAGTGCGTAATCACAGACTTTATATGCACAGAGGTCGAGACAGGAAGAGTATGTCTGATAAAATCTATGTTAGCAAAGTGTCAGAACATTTAGAGTAAACTCATATGTATCTCAGTCTTATCTTCATCTTATCTCTCTGTTAAACGGTATGAAAGCAGAAGGTTCAACCCTCCTGGTTGTTCCTGCAAATTGAAAAATAATAGGCAACAGACCAACCTTTCTTACCTCATATTGATGGAGAAGTACAGGTTGTTATTGGTGATATCATATTAAATGTTTAAAGGTTAATGGGATTACAGAGCAGTCGCCGACCACCATAAAAACATGGCAGGAGTCTTTAAGTGTTGCCATATGATGAGTACCTCAGCTCTCTAAAGAAACAAATATAGTAATTGCTTTGTCTGTAGTTTCTGTGGGTGTGCAAAGCCGTCAGGGTCACAAACCTTAGTGGAATATGAGGGCTTGTCTACTGCTTCGTCTCCGATGTAGAAATCCAAGTCATCTACCCCCTTCATCATCCTCCTCTGGGCCTGGTCCCCGACCATGGCTGACTCTTTGATGGCGATACCTGACAAGAAAATAAAAAATTCAATAAAGAGCTGCAGAGAGAATAAAAAAAAAACTCTCTCACAAAGATGTGAAGATTTCTTTGGTGAAGAAAATCAAGAATGAGGGCCGGGAAACACAAGCATTCTGGCAGGGGGATTGTGATATATCAATGACAATGACCAGTGAGGACGTTTTAATTTGATACGAACGAATTTCACAGCCTATAACAGAGTCTAAATAAACTGTTTCTGTTTGCAGACTTTGGCTTGCCAGTCTGTCATTTAAGCAGTTCCTGCAGAACCTATTAAGAGTTGCTTATCAGTTTTAAATTGTTTTGCAATTTCTATAAAAACTGAAAAGTTTGAAAAAAAAAAAGTAACAAAAAAAATATGAAATTTAAGTTGTTTAAAAAAAAGATGACATATTAACAAAAGTATCTAGACAGGCGAATTATCTTCCTCTTGGGAGGATGCATCATGTCAATTGTTACCATGGTAACTGGCCCGCTTGACTGGTGTGACTGGAATCCAACACACACACACAGAAATACTCACATGATGGAACGATGAACTGCGGCTCTGTGTTCCCTGCATACCCCAGTTTGGTGTAACTGCAAAAGTAAAGAAAAAAAAAGAAAACACATCATACTTAATATTTCACATTTTAAGAAAAGGGATGGTTCAGGCTGCTATCTCATACGCTATTATTTTTGATCAATGCTATGACTGTCCGTTGGCGGGGTTGGTCAGGAGCCAAAAGCAGCAGCAGCAGCAGCAGCAGCTCTGGAGTTTGTAAATGGGAAGTCATAAAAAAGAGCCATTCATGTCACACCGGGAACCCGAAGACCATTTATATTTGTCTACAGGGGAAAAAAGAAGACTTCTGCATAAACTCACCATGTTCAATATAAACTTACTCTGACCTCAGCACTGCTGCATTCCTTACTTCCTACTTCTCTTTACAAATAGAGACCACTGAGGGGTTTTCCAAACGTTTAACTGCAGCAAACATTAGAGGTTCTGGTATTTTCTTTTTATCTGCTCTGTATTCACATATTTGGGGTCTAAATGATTAATAGATAGAAAAAGGTTTGTTCGGCAAGATAGTGAGAGCAGTTCTGTTTCAGTCCACAGAGCTACCAGACTGCATTGATATAAACAGAGTTGTTGTTTTTTAAACCTGCAGACAATGGGAGTTACTTGACCACCTTCCCCTATCTGTTAATTTTTTTGGTGATTGGTGTGATGTCACCCGCCTGTTACTGCAGAGGGCTTTGGAGTCCCATCAATGGCGGTCTCCATGCTGGAAATCCTGTCTCACCCTAACTTTCAGTCAACCTAACAAACAGGCTGAGAGCTGGAGCTGAGGCGGGTTTTAAGCCTGCTGACATAATGTTACATCGCACCCACCATTGCAAACAGGTCAGCTACGTGCCTCACTATGAATAACTCGTATTGTTAATATAATTAAAACGGATGCATAATAAAACAACTCACAGTGTGTTCATGACTGACGATAATAACAAATCAGACCAATATCCTTTTTTGTACCAGGCTGTAAACATTGGGGTGTGTATGTGACTTCCGGGGCCCTTGGAGCCAACCTCAAGTGGACCCTCGATGGACTGCGGGATTGAGGATGGTCTGTTTTTGTAGAAATTATTTCTATAAAATATTCATACACTTAGAATAACAATCTGAGACTCTCAGATGTCAGTATAAAAAAGAACACTTTTTTTATATCCTTGCTGTGAAAGATTACGTTGCAGTATTTACAGCTAGCCTTGCACAAACCATTTTAAGCAATCAATGGAGGCAAACTCTTGGTATTAGTTATCTAGACTCCAGAATATGTAAAACTACAGCCTGTGTTTAACAACAAAAGAATTCCTCCTAAAGACGCCCCCTTTGCATCAAAGACTTCAGACTTAACAGCCTAGTCCACGTCTCTGCTCTGTACAAATGGTGTTTTGTTGGGCATATGCTAACCAGATGTGGTCCTCCTGACTAGGGTTGGCCCAGACAAGACTCCCATACTTCCCGCACACAGGGCCCAAGGGACTGATAGAGGACACTGCTGAAGACTGCCAAAGCACTGTGGGTATAGTAGGCCACATCCTGGTCAAAATAGTGGCTCTTTGAATTTTCTTCAACAGAAGCTAGCAGAGCCAAATCAGCAGTCTTTCAAAGAAATAATACAGGAAGCTAACCATGATCTTCTAAAAGTGAGCTAGAGATAATAATGACTAGCTCTGTCTGCTCAGAGAGACAATACACAACTTCTTCTTTCAACTTGAGTTTGTAACAACTTCCTGAAAGCTACGACTCAACCGCCTCTTACACGAGCTGGCACTACCTGACAGTGAGAATGTATTTTTGTTTGTCAGGAGCAGGAATAGAGTTATATAATCTATTCTGGCAACTTTACCAATCTATGAAGCTTACTCAAAAACCAACAGAGCTGCCAATGTTGCTTTTTTGAAGGTAAAGCCAGAAATAGGAACATGATGGGAACATGCAGAAGATGCTCAAATATAGTATCTCCAGTTTTGTGTCTGATTGCATATTACACGAGAGTCTTTGCATTTTAACTTTGTGATTTACTCTAGACATCAGTGTTAAAATGCCATATCAGTCATCATAATATCTCAGGTTTTTCACTTAAATCCAAAGAAGGCTGAATTGGTGCTCTGTGCTAACAGCAGCTGCCTCCTACAGTAACACCAACACTGACTGACAGCAACCGAATGTAACAGCAGCGCTCTGAACACCTTCATACCACAGAGCAGTCCCAGCTTGTCTTTTTCTACCTGCCTCAACAGGCTGTAAATACACTGATACGCATGTCTGAGGTGCATATATTTGGTTCCAAGAATAATCTACCTTTTGGCAAACTTTAATGCAAGTCTACTTCACCTGGTGATTTAATTTATACCCCGTCTAATTGATGCTCTCTGATTGCAGCCTGAAGTTATAGATTAGGTGAAATTACTTCACCCAATCCATTGACAGCACTTATTACATTTGTGAATGTTTCACACTCCTAAAACTCTGAGTTGGCCTAATTGAACTTCCCTGATTCTTTCATTGCAAGGTTAAGTTATTCACTCTAATACTAGCAGTAAGTCTGCTTATAAAAGTGTAAAAGGAAGTGGAGTTGTCACTATTTGGACATCATGAGCATGACTCAGAGACAGCTGTTGAACCCCTTCAACATCTGCAAAAAGCTGGTCTTCTACGGCTAAACTGCAAAGCCATAGCAGGTCAAAGTTTCCACATAAAACGCCTCATCATAATGAACCAACACTCCGCCTTTACTGTGACTATGCGTTATAAAAAAACCTGAAGTCATTGATATGAGAACATATGTGGTCTGACTACGCGACTTGGCCAGAGAGTCAAAGCCATCTGCTTAATGATTAAAACTAGCGCAGGCAAACCATATTCTCAGCTGCACTCCTTGTGCTGTTTGCAGGTCGGAAGCTGCAGACTGGTTAACAGTGTGAAGAGCGGAGGAGGAGGAGGAGGAGAGGGGGTGGGGGTGAATGGAGAGGTATGCAATGTGAAGAGTGAGGAGTTCAAGCCTCTACATGCAAGCAATGCAAAGCACTTCCAGCCCAACAAACTAACCGAGAATATGTAACATGCTGAGTAGTTTTTTTGGGGGGAGGATGTCAGAATAGTAAAACAATTCCATCCTTTTAAGTGCTTAAAAAAAGATTGTGTGGATTTAAAAGAAGGAAAAGACATTTCAAATACTCTTAATTCGTGACAGTAAATGCAGGAAATAAGTAATGCACAATGATCATCTTTAATGCTGCAGAAGGAGCCAGGAGAATTGCTAACACTAATTTGTCTGCATAAAACAAACAGCACTTTAGGCAAAATCAGACCACCATCATGGGGTCAAGGTAGGTGAGAAAATATGGTATGGAAAGTAATTGTTAGCATGGCTAGGAAGAGAAACTTGAGAAGTTAATCAAAAAAGCATGCTCAGAGGCCGAGAAACGACCATATATGGACTAAAAAGCGTGAATGAGGAAGTGTCGGCTGTTATAGGAAGTAGTACTGCGCATGCGCAAATCCAGACAAACGAGCAAAAATTATTTATGAAATGCATGAGCTAAAGCACAGTTATGTCATCACGGGGCGAATGCCGCTTTGGAAACGCTCATGATTAAAAAAAACTAAGAGTAATTTAACTAATAATAATGGTCGTATGGACAAATATGAATGAAACCAGCTGTGGGGGTCTTCCGCAGTCAGGGTTCAATCTTGCAGCAGCAAACACAGGCTGAATTCTCGCATTAAATCTAAATCAGGAAACCCCAGTGACGAAAGATTACTTGTGATGAAACTCGACAACTCGGAAAACGAAGTTTAAACTGTGGGATAATAACGGTGACGACTTGTATGGGAATGCCTAACGGTGTTGCGGTGTAAAGAGTGACCGTGTTAACTGATGACTTTCAGCCCCAATGCATCGAAGGCTGTGGAAGTCAAAACAGCTGGAGCCCAACACTCTCCGTAACTACGACAACCACGCACCGACGCGTTCGAAAGTCGCCAATTCACAGGGTCACACGTTAAACCAAAACACCAGGAGAGCGTCACATTCAGCTGTTAGTTAGCATTTTAGCTCCATGGCTCGCTGTCTGCATACACACGGACAGACACACACCCAGTTGATGCTGCTGCTGACACTGACAGTCGCTAACCGTTCTCAGCCTCTCGGTGACACCCGAGCCCCCCTGTCTGCACGGCGGTCCGGTTTGAAAAGCTTACCCAGTGCCGCAGTCGACAACACATGCCGGTAACCGTCCAGCCATCTCTCCCGGGTCTCTGCTGCTTATGTAGGGTTGAATTTGAAGGATAGGGGGCTATTTTCGGCTGGAGAAATCTGGCGAGGCGTCCACAGGCGGAACCCCGAGCCCGCACAGTGCCGTTACCACTTCCGCACTCCGTTTCTGGTAGGCAGGCAGAGCCAAGATGGCGGACACCGGGTAGACCGCGAGCTACACACAGGTAGGGCTGTACAGCTGTCAATCATGGAGAGAGGCGGGATCCTAATATAGAAAGGAGGAAGAAAAAAAAAACACTAACAACTATAATATGTTTATAATAACAACAAAAACAATTATCACAATTACAATAAACTACTTTATTATTATTATTATTATTACGTCGCCTAAATATTAGGCTATATAGCTCAGATCAGTGGTTCCCAAAGTGGGGGTCAGGACACTGAGAAAGGGGGCTCCCAAAGACATATAAATTGAACATTTTACCCATAATTGTGAAAATATGCCACACCTCCAGGGACAGTGGGGTCCCCAGTCTATAGCACCATATTGTGGGGGTCAAGGGCCGAAAAGTTTGGGAACCCCTGGCCAAGATCCCAAAGTGGATGTTGGGATCCACAGGCAAGTCGTGAGCCGCTAAGAGGCGTGTCTCAAGGTGCCTTCCAAAAAAATGCATAAAATGTCAAATTACTTTAAAAAAAAAAAATACATGTGTATAATATGTCCTCTAAGGCAGTGGTTCTCAACTGGTGGGTCAGGACCCAAAAGTGGATCGCAGAGAAGCTTTCTGTGGGTCAGGAATGTGTGCCTGGAAAAGAAAATTGAGTCAAAAAGTCTATGAAGACTTTTTTAAACATCTTTGTTTTGTTCCATTTCCTTCTGTCACATGTTCTCTACTGTCTGAGATCCAAACTGCAACATTTTTCATTAGATAAATCTGACTGGATGAAAAATATCAGATATTTGGGTTGTGATTGTTCATGAAAAGAGTTGTTGATGGGTGCTGAGGCTGGACCAGTTGAGAACCACTGCTCTGAGGGTATCTCTGCTGCACAGAACTGGAGGACTCTTCAACTATGAGGCTTGTAGTGCCTTTGGAGGAACAGAGTTTTTCTCCTCAAAGACCTCTTCCTTATCTTTTTTCTTCATGGGATAAAGAATGATCAGAATCATCTTCAGATGGTTTTGGAGGATCCTCAATCACAGGTTTCAGCGACAGGAGAACCAAACAATGTCTCCACCCAATGATCTTCTGGAGATGAGGTGGAGATGGGATGACGCCCCCGGTCTCTTCAGTGACACATTTTTCCTTCTCATCAGGCTATTGAGGGATGCAGATCTGGTCTGTATCTGGACGACCATCTACGTTTTCTATGGTGCAGTCAGTGTCCTCCAAAGTCTAGAGGAATGAGTGCAAGTTAAATGTTAAATTGTTACCAATAATGTCGCCACTTTTTATCGACTTGTTTTAATCTCTCCTATCTTATTTGTAATTTCAATAGTGGTCGTGTTTTTTTTTTGTTGTTGTTGTTTCTCATAACAATGGGTGGGAAGGTATAATGGGTAACTACGGTTCAGTAGTAGAAGCCATTCTGGTTTAGGCTAATTAAGTTGATTGTTGTTTTTTAACATATACTGTGTAAAACAAACTTCCTACTGCCTTCCAACAAGTGTACCTGGATACACTGTATGTGTCATGTACTGCTGATTTAAAAATCTAATAAAAAGATTTATAAAAAAAAAAAATAATAATGTCGCCACTTTTCATGCTGTATTCAGACGTTTTATGTGTTAATGTATGTGTCTTCAATAATCATGATGTCTCTTACTCAGCACACTAAGTGACACAAGGTGTTCCTCGTGTTTCTTCGAGTCACTGGTGCAAATATCTCTTTGTTTTTTAATTACTGAAAACTTGTGAAAGGAGTTTTATCCCTTTGTTGATGTCCTGTATTTATATGTATTCTGCTTTTTATGATGTTTTTGACCTATGGGTCTGAAATAAAGATATAGGCCTAAAGTAGCCTAAATAGATCTATTTTAATTCCCGCTGCAGTTTGTCATTCATGAAATGTTTGTAGTTTCTCTCGGTGTTCATACCTCAAACAAAAAAATATAAATGTGTGAATGTGACTAATACCCTATGTGAGTTATTGTATGAACGTTTACTGTCATACAGATAGTGATAAAAAATCAGGCAGGAGACATAACCTGACGATGAAAAACATTTTAAGTTGTAAATCCGATAATTTATGTTGATGCCATTTATTTGTATTTAATTCTGAATGTCTCATCATTTGTCCGCTGCCAGATAATTCTCTAGGGATATATCTACTCCTGAACATATGCGACATGCGAGGTCCTTGGTGTTTTTACTCAGGCAGTTCAGTTTCTTTCCCTCGAGGGGTCCTGAACATCACGGACGTACACACGTGTGCAGTCCGCTGTTACCATGGCGGACCTACAGATGAAGCTTCTGCGCAAGAAAATACAGAAAAGAAGCGAAAAGAACAAAGAGCGAAAGCTATTAAAGACGCAAACAGAAGAAGATGAAACCGGTATGTGTTGTAATTAAAAAACATTCGCTTGTAAATGCTGTTTTTAATCTGTATTTCTGAAGCGGACACGTACGCAACATGCTAAGCTAGCTGCCTAAGCTAATCACGGCATGATGTTAAATGATTTTTAAATACACATTAAACGTTACAGTGAAGAGATAACGTAACATTATAAGTAATGTTTATAATGTGGATGTTTCCGTGATGTGTTAATGGTTATTGGACGTAATAAGATATCGTAAACATTTAGCGACCTAGTACTGAATCACCTAAAGTTGAAGATCTTTAAATATGTTACAAAGCAGACAAAAAACTCCAATTGTATGACCTCAGACCGAGTTATTTAAAGAAAACAAACACATTTAACCATTAGGATACATTATTAGGAACTGGTAGCTCATATATTTTTTCCCACGTGTTTAAATGTTTTTGACAGTAAAATCAAACGGGCTGAAGGAGGAGTGTTGTGAGGATCCACACACAGCTGCTGACACAGAAATCGAGCCCAAGAAGAAGAAGCAGCAGATTGAGAAAGCAGACGAGGGGACCACAACAGAAGAATCTTCTCAAAAGAAGAAGAAGAAAAAGAAAAGAAAACTCGCCGACAAAGCTGAATCACCAGGTAACAGTAAGAGGAGCCTGCAGACTGTGATGTAACGAAACACAACTTCTCTGTATGATGGTTAACTTTATGTTTAAAATAATCATTTCAGCTGAAAAGAAGACCAAAACAATGAAAGATGCAGATGATGATGAAGAGGAAGATGAGGATGAAGAGGAGGGAACAGCAGTAGCAGATGAAGATGGGGAGATGTCTACAGAAAACCCAGAGGAATCTGCAGATGAAGAAGATGATCTACCTGAATTACCCTCTGGCCTGACAGGTACTAAGCATGGTTGACTTGTTACTTTGAGGCATCCGTTTTTGCTCATTTATTTTCAAAGATATTTTTTGGGCCTTTTATTAGATATTAAAGAGACGGGAAATGTTAGGAGAGGAGAGAGTGGTGGATGAAATGCAACAAAGGGCAGAGGTCAGATTCAGTAACAGGATCGCTGCGACGAGAATTACAGCCTCTCTGTACACGGGGTGCGCGACATATCCGCTAGGCCATACGGCGCCCCATCAGTTTAATTTGTAGCGAGGATGCTGCCGAATACAATGAGACATTGAGCAGCTGGATCTCTCGATCTGCTGAAGTTTAGTTTAGTTTGTCATCCAAAGAAAGTAATTTTCTCCCTGCAGCTGTTGGAAGCTTTGTTGTCTTGCTGCTGCGTTCATTCACCAGGTTTATTAGTCTGTTACGTCTACTATTCAGATTTAAAACTCAAAACTTAAGTCGAGCCGTTTTGCCTTCATGTGTTGCCCTTTCAGTGTTCCCATCACGAATCGGGTGTCAGCTAAGGCATACAGTGAGACTTGTGGTTGTCTTTTGGAGGGTCGACTGTGATCCTCCTGTCAGGATCAACCGCAAGGACACGTTCCACTTACGATGATTTTCCAGATCAAAATGAACTTGTATCAATACATCCAGGTTATTTATTTGTTTGGTTAGTGTTTTTGGGGGGGGGAGCAATCACGCTCATGACTTCCTGTTTTTTTTCACAGGTGCGTTTGAGGACACGTCGTTTGCCTCTCTTGCTGAGCTGGTGAGTGACAGCACGCTGAAAGCAGTGAAGGAAATGGGATTTGAACACATGACTGAGATCCAGCACAAAAGTATTCGTCCCCTGCTGGAGGGAAGGTGAGTGTCAGATTCTCCAGAGTTGTCAAACTTTTTTAGTGAAGTTAAAAGATGTCAAACAAAGTCTGCATACGTCTGTTTATACCGGATTTTACGCTACTCATCATCAAAATCATTTTTTTATTTTTGGTTACATACCTCATTAGTTCAGGCTTTCAAGAAAATCATTTAATAATACTCCTATGTTGATATATCCACCGGCAGCTCTTTCATATTGCAGAGATCCAAGAATCAAAATAACAAGATGTTTGACTTCATCACAATCATGCATTTTATAAAGAGCCTTAACACATGTGTTTTCTTCTGTCTCCTGCAGGGATGTTCTGGCTGCAGCCAAGACAGGAAGTGGTAAAACGTTGGCCTTCCTCATCCCGTCTATAGAGCTCATCTACAAACTCAAGTTCATGCCCAGAAACGGTATTCCTGTTTTCTACCTGTCCACAATATTACCTGGCTTAAGCACTTTCCCCACTGAGGGGCGTGTTTGAACAGATTTCAGAGGCAGTGAAATTTGAAGATGTGCATGTGTGCAAACCGCTTAAATCTCACTCTCCTGTTTTCCTCTCAGGCACTGGTGTAGTGATCCTCTCCCCCACGCGCGAGTTGGCGATGCAGACGTACGGCGTGATGAAGGAGCTGATGGCTCACCACGTGCATACCTTTGGTCTGATCATGGGGGGCAGCAACCGCTCTGCTGAGGCTCAAAAACTCGCCAACGGCGTCAACATCCTGGTGGCCACACCTGGCCGTCTGCTGGACCACCTCCAGGTGAGATTTATATATTCCCATGGTGAACATACTTTATGCTTTAATACATCAGACAAAATTTTAAACCAGAGACTTTTTTTCAGAACACCCCTGGATTCATGTACAAGAACCTGCAGTGTCTGATTATCGATGAGGCCGATCGTATCCTTGAAGTCGGCTTTGAGGAGGAGCTGAAGCAGATCATCAAACTGCTGCCTAGTACGTATCTGTTGTTCCAAACCTCTCTTGTTTTTGTATATTTTAGTTTAGGCAAGGGGACAGTAAAGGCAGATGTTTTTTAAAAATAATGGTCAGGATCGGTTCTTTGCCACAGCATACCATGGTGTCACAGGTAGTTTCATACTTTCAGTTTAATAGAAATCAGTATAACCAGAGCCTCCATTCTGTATGCAACAGGAAGATAAGGTTTGTGCCCCTCAGTTACTCTAAGACTTTTAGAGAACCGTCTAATGAAAGAAACCTTTTCTTATGTGAGACCATTTATTTGATATCAGGGATTAAGGTTTTTAACTGATGTCAAATGTATGTTTAGGCTGTAAAGACTCAAAGGATGGCAAGTATCTTAAACTATTCCAGGATGTGACAACATAAAGGACAAAGACAAAAAAAAAAGAGATAATTTCTATTGCATAGTTTTAGGAGTTTAACATAATATAACACTTGGCCCCTGTGGTCAAGTGTTTGGTGCACGCGCTCCACGTTCAGAGGCATGGGTCCTCAAGATTGGGCGCCCTGGGTTCGCCTCTTGCTCTCTCTGTGACTCACTGTGTGTCGTCTCCTGCTTCTGTTTCTCTCCAGAGAAGAGACAGACGATGCTGTTTTCAGCCACTCAGACCCGTAAGGTGGAGGACTTGGCTCGAATCTCCCTGAAGAAGGAGCCTCTGTATGTCGGTGTGGACGACAACAAAGACAACGCCACAGTAGACGGCCTGGAGCAGGTCGGCTTTCTTTCTGTTCTGCAGGTGTCACGCTGAAAACGTTTTTCTCCTGGAACGTCCTAATCACGCTAAACCGATCTGTGTTTGTGTTTCAGGGTTACGTCGTGTGTCCGTCAGAGAAGCGCTTCCTGCTGCTTTTCACCTTCCTGAAGAAGAACCGCAAGAAGAAGCTCATGGTCTTCTTCTCTACCTGCATGTCGGTGAAGTTTCACTATGAGCTCCTCAACTACATCGACCTGCCTGTGCTGGCCATCCATGTAAGAGACAAATGAGCTTCTGTTAGTCTGAAACCACAAACACAAGTTATCAAGCGCTCGCCTTAAAGCCTCTGTACATCCACACAGCTGTTTGAAAACATCTGTCTGATTAGACCAGGACACGCTGAGAGGAAAGCACCAACAAGTATGAAAACAGGTCAACAAGTCCTCCTTCCCAGTCTCCTCAAAATGTACAGGGTAGTGGAGCTGTCAGTCAAACAAACAAGCAATTCTCCAACAGCGCCGCAACGAGGCTCAGCCTGTCATTACAATTTTAAAAAATCATATTGATCCCACAATAGTGTGATATTGGTGTCCCGGTCTGTGAATTCACATTTCCTTAGAGAGAGCACGGCACCGAGGGAGCTCCAGGTGCACACACACCACCGCACCAATTCAGACTCGCCCTTGTCACACCGACAGAGGGGGGTCACGTTACGTCGTCGTCCCCTTTTTACACCATATTGAAGGTGAAGCGTCACAGTAAATAACTCGCTTTGTGACGGCAGTCTGAATAGGACTCATTAGAAGACGTCCAGTCATGGTCTCGATCACCAACACCTGTATGGATGTTCAGAGGCTTTAACAGGCTGAGGAGGTGACCTCCCACAACATGGGAGTTGCTTGTTTACCTCTATGTTACTTTGCTTGTGTAACTGTCATGTAACACAACTTTATGAAAGTCTCTTAAAGTAAGCTGCTGTAATGTTAAAGATTTTCTCATTGTGCTTCACAGGGTAAGCAGAAGCAGACCAAACGTACCACCACCTTCTTCCAGTTCTGTAACGCTGACTCAGGGATCCTGCTGTGTACCGACGTGGCCGCTCGAGGGCTCGACATCCCCGAGGTGGACTGGATCGTCCAGTACGACCCCCCTGATGACCCCAAGGTATCAACATGGAACAATGCCTGAATAATTCATGATAAAAAGGCATCGTTTATCTCTAAGTCTTCAAACGAGACCGATTCCTCAGTGACTCAGATTTTAAAACTTTCAGTCTTGGAGCCACTTGACGACTTTAAAGGTTTAGTTTTGGAACTAAGGCACGGAGTATGACTCTCACTTTAAGCTGCTCTTTGTGTCCACAGGAGTACATCCACAGGGTGGGCAGGACAGCCAGAGGCATCAACGGCAGAGGACACGCACTCCTCATCCTGCGACCAGAGGAGCTCGGCTTCCTCCGCTTCCTCAAACAGGCCAAGGTGACCGTCTGAAACTGTTTGAGTTTAGATCCACAACCTTTCACTGAGTTTGCTTTGTCCTGTCGTTTATAGAACATGTATGCTATACATCTCATTTTGATACACAACTTCTCGTGTCCCCCCCCCAGGTCCCGCTGAGTGAGTTTGATTTTTCCTGGAGTAAAATCTCTGACATCCAGGCTCAGGTATGAAACCTTAGATCAATGTGAAGACATTAAAGCAGCTTCGTCGTATCTGTAAATGTTTGGAACGATCTGAGTGTCACCTCGGCCCCGTTCTTTTGCTCCTCAGATGGACAAGCTGATTGAGAAGAACTACTATCTCCACAAGTCGGCACAGGAGGCCTACAAGTCGTACGTGAGGGCTTACGACTCCCACTCGCTCAAACAGATCTACAGCGTCAACACCCTCAACCTCCCCATGGTGGCGCAGTCTTTTGGCTTCAAAGTTCCTCCATACGTTGATCTGAGTATCCTTTACAATGATCGTAGAAAAACGATGATGGGTTTAAATGTCAAATATACAAATATGCTATTTTTGGGGGGGCCAATTTTGACTTTATTTGTAGAAAGCTGAAGAGAGAGTGGGGAATACATGCAGCACTGGGCTGAGACCTGATTCATTCAAAAAAGAACAGCTGCTTTGATGAGGACTCTATCGTCTGTGCACTGGGGGCGCCACATAACCACTAGACTATCAGGCACCTCATGTACCAGACTAACGAGTTTCCCGTGAGCGCTACTTTTTGTTAGTCTCAAGTCAAATCAGTCATCTTTGAGTACTTTCTTGTTTCTTTCTTGCAGCCTGAAAATCAATTCCGTTATGATGATTTAGCTCTCAGTTCAAGGGGTTACTGCCCTTTGTGATGTCACAAAGCAGGGCTCAAAATACGCCGCACCGTGGCGGATCTCCAGCGTGAGGGAAAAAAACGAATAATCATTCTCACCCAAATCAACGTTGCTAGCCAATCAGAAACAGAGTAGGGTGGGTTTTTGGCAACACTGGAACTGTGGGATGTAGCGATACAGCATGTTAAGCTAGGCATTTAGGACAGATGAACAAGTAGGTGCTCGATGTCCCTCAGTCTGTACGCCTTAAAACATGTCGCAGGTCAGTACACTATGAAGGTGACGAGAGAGAGAATCTCCAAACGGCCTGTTTGAGCACACATTTTCTTAAAACTGGGGCAGGCTAAAGACGGACTTTTCTCATGATTGGGGGGTTTGTAGACAGACTAGAGACACATTTTAGTGTATTTTGTATAATATGTGACTTTTCTTAAGGTTCTGTTTTTCCCTTAACTGAACTCTTCCCTCCAGACGTCCACAGCAGTAAAGGATCAAAGCTGCAGAAGCGAGGAGGTGGAGGCGGGTTCGGATACCAGAAGTCCAACTTTCACAAATCCAAAGTGTTCAAACACGTCAACAAAGGAAAAGGTGACAAGAGGCAGTTCAGCCGCTGAAGCCTCTGACATAAGGACTGATTCCTCTTTCTGTGTATTTAAAGAGCGGCTCTTTTTATTACATGAACTTCCTGCTTCCAACAGGGTGCAGAGACATCGTTAGGGCCCTGCTTGATCCTATCAGATGTGTCCATGTATTCTGTAAATGTAAACATTGTAGAGGTAGAAGAGGCTTTAAGAAAAAGGCTTAATTTTCTATCTTTTCTTCTCCTGGTTGTTGTATTAAATCTCTAATGACTTTCAATGCATGGAGTTTTTTTTAATTTTTTTTATTCACAAGTCACAGACGAACACCCCGAGAGGAACTTATGCACTCGTCTTTATTACGCAAGTCAGATTTCATAGCATCTGTTGTCTGTACATTCCTGCAGAGCTCCAAAACGCTCGTCAAAAATCTAAAACAAAAAAATGACAGAAAAAAAGAAAATTCTGACACACAAACACTGAAATAATTATATACAAATTGTATTTTAAAATCATTAACCAGAACATGATTATACAGTCACCAGATGTTCCCTTTGAATGCTGGGAAATCTGAATAAACGTGTGAAAATTCCCCCAAAAATGTAAAGTCATGTCATTTTGAATCGAAGTGATCTTTAAAGATGATCACTAGTGACTCAGATTGATCCTTGACTTCATGTCATTTCACATTCAAACCAGGGACACTTTTTTATTCTAGCCCCCCCTGGTGGCTAAACTACTGTTAGCTGTAAAAGGTTTCAAAATGGCTTCAGCTGGCTGCTGCAGCAACATGCCATTATGGCTGAATGCTATTCTCTCAGCTACAGACACTCAGTTTGTTTTTACTGCTAACAGGCTCAGATTGTTATTTAATCTGTGACAACATTAAAGCAAGGATGGAGAAATACTTTCTGTCAAAGGTTACGATGCATTGTTTGAGATGAAAGTAGTGTTGTAGTCAAGACTGCACTAACCAAGACCAAGACATACCCAAGACCAGAGTGCTCTGAGACAAGACCAAGACATTTAGGGATCAAGACAGGCCAGACCAAAGACCATAAATATCACTGAAAGATCCTCATCTTGTGTGCAGGGGCGTGTCACTCACTTAGACTAAGCGGGGGATAAAAATCAAAGTACAAATGTATTGAAGTTATCTGATCTTTTAGAAAGAGGCGTTTTCCTTCTAATCACAGTGATGACGTTGAAAAATAGCCGATCAGTGGTGGTCTTGATTTAAAATCCGGAGTCTGACCGGTCTGAGACGAGACCGAGTAAAAATGTTTTCGATTTCGAGTTCTGCACTAGATGAAACAGTCATTCAACCTTGCACAACATGGGAGTTGCTCGTCTAACTGTTACCTTGATATGTTAAGTTAGTATGTGTTGGGGTGTGTTTTACAAATATAGTTAAGGGACAGAACTTCAAATAATTTAACTGATGCAGGTTAAGTGGTAAAGCAGCAACTCCTGTGTTCAGCAATGTAGAGCGACTCATTAAAAAGAAGAAATACAAAGTCTGCAGCTCTATCTCTGCAGAGAGTTACTTTATTAAAATGGTCACATGTAGAATAACAATCAGAACAACACTTTTAATGGACACACTGTGCAGCTTTTCTCCACAGGATTAACATTGCTGTCACTACAGTTTCATGCTTTAGTCAAAGCTTGATCCAGAGGATCCTGGACTGGTTGCAGATCTTCTAAACCGACAAAGCCTTTCTGATGAAGAGAGGTGAAACATCAAGATCTTCAACCAGTCCAGTTTCCTTTGGATCAAGCATTAAATCTAACATGACCTGGATGACTGAGAACATACAGAGACAGTTTGAAGGCTGCCGGCTCAGGCAACTTAAAAAGTGAACCCACCTACTCGTCACTTTGCTTCTAAAATCTGCAAAAACAGGGCCCGGTTTAAAAGTTCCAGTGTCCCCCTTTAACTGATCGCACATGTGGACGTCTGGCATAATTTAAAAACATATAAATCCCTTTCTTGAAAACAGTCTAGATAAAAACACTCCTCCCTTTAAAACAAAATAAAAGCCTGCATAGTGTCCGCTCATGTCAAACAGTTCTCCTTAAGTCTTCTTAATCCGAGAAGACTTGAAGCTCATTAAAAAGATCCAGTGGTTGATTATTCTGACCCAAATGTGTCGGTCTCATTCTTCATTTCATCCAGAGACAAACACAAACTTTTTTAAAAAGACGTACGTTGAGTGGTAACCAATTTCAAGAAGTCCACTTTGGGATCTCGAATAGTAGAAATCAACACTGCAGTGTAGAAATGGACAAAAAAAAAAGCAGTGTGACAGTGTTGATGTACAAATGTGCAACTCTTTCCTTCTGGCACTTGATTTTTATTCTACACATTACTGTACAAGAAGGCAAATTCATATTGTGCTTCAGACACAAGTTCCCCTTTTTGAGAAGGAACACAAAAATGTACCAAAGAAAGTTTTCACAGTTGTTTCAAAAAAATCTCTTCATTCAGCTGGCACTTTAAAGTTTGACGATTTCACTTATGTGAAGCAGTGCGATGCTACTGCTAGCAGGCTACACATCACTCCCAAGTGACGTCATATCTCCTGATGCAGCCGCCTCACGTCCTCTACACACTGAGCATGTTCCCTCTTTTAGTGTTGCTCCATAACAAGCGTCCGTGTTCCCGTGAAGGTCTTGTAGCTCGGTTACTGATTGTGATCTGTGAGGAAGAAAAAAGATTTTCAGAGGAAACACAATACAGATGCATTCACAGCCAAAATGTTTTTTTTTTTTTAATTATTCTGGATGCATTCAAGTCCAGAGATAAAAGTATTCAACAAAGAGGATGCAAAACCCCAGAAGCTGTAGCTCTGTCCTCGCTGATAGTTGAAACCCGTGCAGTTAAACTTTAACATGTAGTTTAAAAATAAAGCTTTGTGCTAAACTGGAACTGTTAGCGACGTCAAAACAAGCGCTGATTTGGCAGAAAATGATGCCCGATCTGCCCGACATCAGGGTATTTAACAGACAGACTTCAGTGAGCTGAGTGCAAACTCGCTGAAAAGAATTGTGTGACATGAGCAGCTGAGCCGATGACAGAGCAAGAGCCTGTTTTTGTAAGCAGGAACAAAGGAGGAAACATGCAAACAGTGTGTGTGGACCGACACAGTTAACTCATGTGATGTGAACAACTGATTTGATATGACGGTAAAGATGACACTTTCAGAGGCTTTTCAAACACCTGTGTAAGAATAGTTCAATCTGTGTCGGTCCAAACCTTCTCCTCTCTGTGTTAGTAACACTCAGAAATGTGACCGTGCCACAGTCAACCCCCGTCACAACAACATGAACAAGTTAGTGTCAGAAACACAGAAAGCTCTTTGCATGCAGCAGCAAACGTCGGACCTTAGGGGTCTGCTCTGGTGGGAGGAGGAGTGGGAGGGACCCCCCAGGGGGTGCTGTTCATCTTCTTTCCTAAACCTGTCGTCAGTGAAGAAGAAGAAGAAGAAAGCATCCAACATGGACCAGAGACTCCTGCACTGGTTCAGCACTCGAGCTTCAGGAAACAATCTGCTACCAAACAACAGCTCCGCTAACTTCTAGCTTCACTTAAAGAGTTGGTTTAAAGAGAGGAATGTGTACCGTTGGCATTGCAGCACGGCTCTGTGGTCTCCCAGTTCATGGCTTTCTGCACGGCTTTCTTCCAGCGAGCAAAGCGGAACTCGCTCTCTGTTTGTGAAGAGGACAGGAAGACAGAGTCACATCTAGTTCATGTGGCTGTAAAGTGCATCATGTTTCCTCTGGATCTCTCCTTCCTCTTACCTTCAGGCTTGATCTGAGGTTCATACTTCTCACTTGTGACGTGTGGGAGGTGATCGGGGCTCAGGTTCCACACGTCCACCCCCTCTGCTGTCCCTGCTGCCATGGCCGCACCCAGAGCTGTGGTCTCTGACATGGTGGGTCGGACTGGATCGACATCAGACAGATGCACCCGGGAGGAAAAAACTAAACGTTTTAGAAAAGCAACAAACATCCCCTCTAATCAACTGAACACTCATTTATATGTGGAATCACAATTATCAAGTTGTTGGGCCGTATCTGCATCGGGCTGAGCACGTTACTGCACAGCATCGTTTGCTAGGAGATCCTGGGGTGTTTCCAATCCTGATGACATAAATAATCCCTCCAGTGAACTCTGGGTCTACCCCTAAGTCTCCCCCTAAGTCTCCCCCTAAGTCTCCCCCTGGGTTCATCCCTGAGAGCGCTTGTGTCTGTGATTTCATTCATGTTTTCATCACCCAAAGAGAGGTGAGAGGTACATCGGTCTCATGGTTAAATCAAAAGTTTTGTCTTAAGATTTTGACGGAGAAGATTCAAGATTAAAGATTTTTATTTGTCACATGCTCATACAGAATTTAATTGTATCAAAAGTATATTTAACCAGGAGCAACCTCATTGAGATTAGGAATGTCCTTCACAAGAGGGTGCTGCTCAAGGCATGATTTTAACATTTTAAGTTGTAGACATGCATCCCATCAAAAAAAAAATCTAAATACTGGTCCAAATATCCATGTCCACAGAGCAGAAAGTCATCAGTCAAACATCTACAACCTGATGCATCCTCCTCCAACACCTCCAATCTGCTTTCAACATGATTTATAGAGACCTGCTCCCTAAACCCAAATCCTCCTGCAGCAAACTCAGTTCATGAGCAGTGGGGGTTCGAAGTCCGGGTTTGGACTCGTGTCACTGGTGACAGATTCATTCAGTTAATGTTTAGTGGGGCTTTGTGTTCCACCAGCACATGTAGTGTTGATCTCTTGTTACAGTGATAGAAGAAGAATGGACCGTTTGGTAAAGTTAAAGGATCACTCTGTAAGATATCTACTGAATGAAATAATACAATGACCTTACTATATGATCAGACATTAAGGAAACATGCTATGTTGAAGTGCTGGCTTCTCTGACAACAATGCAGCAGCCAGTATGTCCTCCTTCTAAATTCAGATTCTGGTCCTGAATGCTCTGGATTTGTTTGGACCAGAGAAGGAAGGCGGTTTTAAGGCCCCCATGCAGCTGTTTTGGATGCTCCTTGGTTTGCCAAGCAAACACTGAACCAACAGGTGTTGCAGCGATGGAAGCGGGCGAGAGAAGTGGTTCAGATAGAAGTGATTGTACCCGACCTAAAAAGCCTCTGCATGTTTCTAATAAGCTCCACGAGCAGAAACGTGCTCAAACTAGGATCAATATTGGAGATGATTTTGAAAAATGGAGAGAGGTTAGAACACAGAAAGGTTTACAGACTGATGCAGAGCTGGATAAACACTGAAGCTTCAGTGTCCACCACATGGCAACCTGAGTGAGCATCGACTCTCTTCGATTCAATGTTTTGAATTTGGACTGCAGTACTCTTTCAAACACTAGGTGTCAGAGTTACATATTGCCATAATGTTGTCATCTTTTTTAATTCGGCACATTTGCATGAATAGTGGTATACGTGTGTAAGATAATGATAAATGCATGTACTTTAACTGAGTCTGCATGTGGTCATGTTTGATAACATGATACGTGTGTGAGTGTTAGGAGAGTTCCTCTTACCTACAGGGATGCAGAGGATGTCTGCCTGCAGCTGCATCAGTAACCTGTTGGCCGTCATGCCTCCGTCCACCTTCAGCTGCGTCAGAGGCACGCCGCTGTCCTGGTTCATCGCATCCAGGATCTGATACGCACAGGCATACTTTATTAACACACTGGTATTGGACATGCCACACACACATGGGTCAGGAACACAGACACACAATCTTATGGACCAGAACTAATGGGGAGATATCAGAGAGACGGGGGGCCATAACGGTGACACTGGACAGGTGCTGTTGTTGCGACGTGCGTCACTCAATCACCCCCAAAGAAGGAAAGAAGAAGAAACCCTGCAGTGTGAGGACACAGGGGGAAACTGTTCACCTCTCTGGTCTGAAAGCAGACGGCCTCCAGCGCTGCAAACGCCAAGTGGTTCCTGTTTGTGAACTGAGTGAGGCCGCAGATGATGCTGCGCAACAAACAGAGGAAACAGATGATTCAAAATAAAACACTGTAAATGAGGCCACAAGGTGAATATAACGAGCAACAAACAAATATCTCATTGTTACGACAAGCTTGTTTCAGGGTCAAACTACAGTTGATGCATGAGATGTGTTTGAACAGCTGACAGTCTCACCCTCTTGCACTCGGCTCCCAGTAGGGGGCATAGAGCCCGGAGAAGGCCGGCACAAAGTAACAGCCATAAGACGAGCCTGCTGCAGCTGCAAGCGTCTCTGAAATAAACCAGTGAGGGAAAAGTGATGTTATATAAATGAGTCTATTTTATATCAAAAAGCAACTTGAGCACAGAACTCTGCAGTAGATGTTTTCCCACCGGGGATTACATTTGGTAGTTTTGGGTCATTGTGTACAGCCTAATCAAAAATCGAACAAATAACAAATCTCCTGAGGCAAGATTGTGGCTGCAGCGTTTGTTTTCATCACATTTGAATCCCAAATATTGTCATTTACTGAAGTTATCAGAGTAGAGACAATGTATCATACTTTATATTTTAGATGAGTTGAATGCAAATATTGCCTACAGCTTGCTACAGGAGGTCAAGACAGCATTTTCTTTATGAATCAAAAGATGTCACAGAGTGCGTACCGATCTCAGAGGAGGACTTCACAATCCCCATGTTGTCCTTCAGCCACCGAACCACCGCCCCCGCGATGGCAACTGAACCCTGAGAGGACGAGAGGAGAACATCAGAGCTGAATCACAGCGGAGCACCAAGGCAGGTTAAAAAAAACCTTACAGAGAGTGGAGCATATTATTTCAACGTGGATCAGAAGGACTAAACAAAAGCTTTCTCACACCTCGAGTGCGTAGCCCGCAGGCTCGTCTTTTCCCATTTTGTAGGCGACTGTGGTGAGCAGGCCGTGATCGGACATCACCGGCTGACAGAGACAGAAGACAAAGCAGTATGAGGTTGAGGGGACATCAGATCTGAAGACATCAGTGTGACTTAAAATGACCCTCCAGCGTTTATATGTTTTTATACCTTGGTCCCTGTATGTCTGAGCAGAAAGCAACCGGTCCCATACCTTCAGAGAGCAGAACACAGACACATGGCTCAAATATTAATGACGTTATTCAACGGTCAGAAAGCATCACCCATTATAAAAGTGGTATTATTTAACAATGACAGAGCTGATATCAGTTCTCTTTAATCGCTCATGATTAGAAATTAAGAGTATATATGAGAATTCAGATCTTAAAAATGTTTAGAATAAATTTCAGAATCAGTGGCAGGTTGATAAAAAAGAAATAAATAGTCTGGAGAATAGATATTCAAACTTCTTTCTCGACTTTCTGACTCTGTTTCAACACGCATAAAAAAAGGATTTCATACCCTTCAGCACCAATGATTCCAAGTTTACAGCGGAGACACTCTCATTTTTTCGATCACTTTGTTTTTCATCAAAGAGCCTCGAAACAGCTGAGTAACAACAGGCAGCCCCCCCCCCCTCCCCACGATGGGCTCAGTATGTAATTCACACAGTGAACACCAGGGGGAGCCTTGGATTATAGTGGGTGTAAAGCCAAGCGCTACAGGTGATTGTTTGCTTTTTGTGATGATATATTGGATTATTGGAATCCTCACATCATGGACTTTCTGAATTGTATGTCAAAGCAAACTTAACTATCAGTCAGAGATCTTTGTTGCTCAGGTGAGAACAGGGAGCCTTCCTCTCACTCTATAAGTCGGCAGATTGAAAAACATCCGGGAGGAACACAGACTGTGTGAACTGTGTGACTTAGGAGCGGTAAGTAGGATCTCTTTAAATTGTGAGTTAAGAACGCCTTTGATTAAAGAAATGTACGCTAAGAATCCTGAAATGTTTTGGAGCTCTGAAGTCGACAGGATGGAGAGATTGTTGCATGACACAATAATCAAATCAATCACTAAAACTACAAATAAATGGATTGAAGAGTGATGGAAGACTTTTGATTGAACACACTTGTACAAATAGTTCCTCAACTCACACCTCAGTGACTTGTTTAATACAAGACTGGGTCTGTTGAAATCAGTCTTTACATGTACATCTCTATGGACTCCTGAAACCTGGTTCAGCCATTGGATTGTTGGGTTAAATCGGCCACAGCTGAAATCTAGTTTCAGCAAAACAAGGACGTTAAAGCTGAATCATTCCACTGCTTAAGCAGCACGACGGTGTGCAAACACTACTGAGCATGCTTTGCTTACTGTAGCAAAGGAGAAAAAGAAAGAAAAGGATGGCTCACGTGTTTTTGGCCTGTCCCTCTTTGAAGCACATCTGACCAACCAGAGCAGCTGACTGATCACCAAGACACTGATGGAGAAAAGATGGCAGTTAGACAACGTGTTCATACACATAACATATTAAATACTGAGCTGTATAGTATGGCATGGCATGGCATGATGTCGTATGGTCATAAGGAATATATAATATCAAATGAAGAAGTGTCTGAAGATAATTAAAAATATCTGACATTTTCAGTACTTTTATGCTAACATGCATTTATTGTTCCTTTATAGGCTCATACTGGGCCTGGACAAAGTTTGAAAAGTCTGGAGTAAAGCCTCATATAACACACACCATGGTACATTTTAAACACACCAACAGTTACATAACATGCAAACATACTTACTCCAGAGATGGGAACTCCTGCAAGTGAGGTGGATTTCTGTTTAGGAGACACACACACACACACACACACACACACACACACACACACACACACACACACACACACACACAGAGGTTTAGAGTTCTGCAGGGTCATATTCACTGTTTGTTGTGTAGGTGCTCTTCTGAAGTTTCAACAAAACAATCAACATTAAGAATAAATCCCTACAGAAAAAGTGTCTAAAATGAAAGCTTTTAAATTCTACTTTCTGTACTTTTTCTCCTTCATTTTGTCTTTTGTGCAAAACAGGATGAAAACAAACAAAGCTGCCATGCCGCTGTCCTCTGCACTGCAGGGCAAAGTGCACATGTCATCAAACAGGTTTAACAAGCAAGTAGATGTCATGACGGGGAGATAAGAAACAGGCATATAAACAAACTGCAGATACAGAACTGGGGCAGAGTATGCAGGACAACAACACGGGGGGGACAGTGAAACCTGCAGATCAACAGTTTTATATCTAGATTTTTAATCAGCTGTTATATGGGCAAATCTAACAGTACAGCTTCTGTGTCTACTTCCAGTACTCCCGGCTCAGACTGCAGGAGTTTTAAAATCGCATCATGCACATAAGAAGAATCCTAACTAGTATTCTTCTCCATAATCTGCAGCATGCTCACACTACAAGATATGAAAAAAAAAAGCACATCACATACTACAGGATTTCATGATGATTATGGTGCCTGGCGGTGGAACGCCACAGCTCACATGGCCTCACGTAGACAATGAAGCTGGCGATTTAATTCGGGTTTAAATGTTTTGGGGAGAGAGGAAAAAAATACAAAACGAGTCTCTGGGGAGACACTGATAACATGGATTATCAGGTCTTCAGCTAGAGCTGGAGGTCCATTTTTTTTTAAATACTATTTTAAGCATTTCAGTGATTTCACATCACTGTGCAAGTGTGGGTTGCGTCTTGCCACCAGTTGCCATTACTACTGTCCTCCCTCGTCTCTCGCAGTTATTGTAGTCACACACAACTTCGGACGGGTTTTGATCGAGGGGATACCGCAATCCACGAGAGGAATTACATGAACTTCTTGTTAATCATTTCCCCTCCAGTTTTATAAATTCCCAGTTGTGAGACAATCAAATGGTTAAAAAAAAAAAAAACATGACAATAAATCCTTTTCTACTTCACTATCAGCTGTTGTGACGAATTTCACTCATATCTTATCTAATTTTATGGTCATTACAGAGATTACAATATTTAATGAGACCATTGACTGGAATACTTTTTGATACGCCGACTCATATGAACGCTTGAATCTGTTATAAAATACACTCAGCAGGTCAGGTCCTTTCAGGTTACTCTTTATACACTGACAGTATCACTGACACAGAACAGACTGAGCTCACCATGTAGCCGTAGATTTCAGAGGAGCTGCGGACTTTGGGGAGGATTTCCATCGGAACGTCAAAGTACCTGCAAGAGGCACGACAGCGATCATCACAAAGACACAGATTTACAAGATTTTAAAAACCTCAGTATTGATGCACGCAAGGACTACCAGCTACAAGACAACACCACAGGGGAAAGAGAGTTGTAGTGGATGTAAATTGTAAGACATAATCTATAAATCCAAAATATCTATTTGAGTGACTCTGAGGGGGGTTAAATCAAGTAAACTGTGATAAATAGTCCCCAGTCACTGAGGAAAGTTCCTGCTGTGGATAAGCAGTCGTGAAGACAGACCGGTCTGGATTTGGGACGGTGATCTTACCCAGATAAGACGTTGAAGTAAACAGGGGCCGTTTGAATTCACCACCACCATAAATTCAAATCCTTTTAAAGCCTTACAATCTGCATGATGCTGTTTGTTTACCTGCAGAGCTCAGGGTCCCAGTCCATGGTGTGAATGTTGAAGAGCATGGTGCGGCTGGCGTTTGAGACGTCTGTGCAGTGAACCCCTCCGTTCCTGCCCCCCGTCAGACACTGAGGGAAAAACGCAGCCCCAGACAAAGTAAGCATCCGATATAGAAAACAAAAGGACACCTGTCCTACATTAAGTGAACCTATGGTATAGTAGCACAAAGCTTATTTTCCCCTCCTGTTTGTAACTTAAATGCAATGAACAATTAATTTGATTTTTCATTTTTCAGCTACTAAAACAGTTTTCCCCAGATGTTTTCCTGGCCGGGTTTAAGGAGTAGAAACATGTTCTCTAAAGTTTGATTTTAAAAAATTATTGAAGCCCTTAAAAAGACTTTTGAACCACAAGTGTGAGAGCATTATATTATTAATATATACTTCGAGCCAGTGGGAGAGGGTGGTGACGTTTATTCCCTGTGATCACTGCACGCTGCACAGATAGCAGACTCTGTTGCTTCATCTGCCACTTCAGCATTTCCTATTTACATCATGTCCTGCCTCGCACGCTGTGTGGATATTTGAGGTGCTTGTGTGGGAGGATTTCAGGGGCTGTCCTCTTGAAATTCGTTAGAAATGTTCAGGTGTTCAAATATGTGTCTTAACCTTCGGGTCACAGCTCCATCTGACTCCGGCCTGTTCACAGTTGCTTTCTTTAAGCAGCTCTTACCCAGATGATCCAGGAGTCCACTGTGCCAAACATGGCCCGCTCGCTCATCACGGCTTGAGCCACTTCATCCACGTTGTCCAGCAGCCAACGCAGCTTCACTGCACTGAAGTAGGTGCTGATGGGAAGGCCCGTCTTGTGCTTGAGAGAGAAAAGCGGAGAAATCTACATCAAAGTGATATTTGGTAGAAATGAGTGTAACCCTTATGGGTTGAACTGAGACACATATCCAAATATGAAAAGAAGATGTCCACACATTAACATAAACACAGATTCCCCAGACTCCGAATGCATAGCACGGCACGGCTAAGTGACCACCCAACAGCTGCAGGACATTCAGTCATTCAGAATGAAGAAGAATCATCATCCAGGCGAACAGTTTTTATACATCTGCTGAATCCCTTCATATCTCTGGAGTCTGTAAACACTGCAGCCGGAATCTGAAACCCTCAAAACTAGTAAGAAGAAGCAGGATTTCTTTCTTGTGCATGTCTCTCACCTTGAGGTGATTCTTGTTCATTTCTGGCGCCTTGTTGATGAGCCGCTCGACCGTGGACTGAGTGCGCAGGTCCAGCCAAACTATAGGAAAAAAGCTAACTTCAATATTTGGATTGTGAAGATATGCCTGAGGAATTTAGCAGATATTCATACTGACGAAGCTGAGCAATCGGTTCCTCCTCAAGCATTGTCACTGGTTTTTTTTTCCCCAATCGATTGTGTTTCATTCTAGCCTGAAATTATTCCAAAATGAAAGTGCAGACGTTGGCATGCCTGAGGGCACTTTTAACCTTTTTTTTGCCTTCCTCGGATATTTAACAGTACACACTGGAACCATTAAAAAATGGAATTCAGTTAGCCCGCCCAAACGTAGTTGCACTAGGCAAAGCATCATGGGAACAGAAGTCAGCTTTCTTGGCTTACACTTGATCCACACTGCATGCCTTGACAGTGCTCGTCAGTCACACATTTCTTGCTTTTAATTTGGGCACGTGAACAGGTCAGAGCAGCTATTCCACCCGCAGCACCGTTAGAAGGTCAGCGATGGTCCCTAAAGGCACAGCTCAAGAATTTACAGCCTCAATTCACCACATGAAGCATCAACACTAACTGAACATCAGCATAACACTTTCCTAAAAAACAAAAATCCCTTAAAGGCTTTCCTTCCAACACCCACAACACCGCTCCTGTTTAGCCTTTGAAAGGACTCCCGATCCCATAAAACAAATTCACTTGTGCCTGCAGGCTGCAGCTCCAGGTTAAGCATCTAATAAAGCTGTTTTCTATTCTGAAAATATCTAGAACATTTCAGGACAGCCTGCCCCCCTTTTCACAGTTTTCCCTGTTGGATGGGAAGGGGGCGTCTCAGGAGGCAGGAACTGAGTTTAAAATAAAAGACAAGGTGGCGGACAAAGTGACAGAGTCTGAAATGATGACAGTCGATGGCTCTACGTGCATTTAATGTATTCAGTGTGAACAAAATAGTGTAAAAGAACATGTTGGCCAGCAGAAAAGAGTGTGAAGCAGCTTCATCAAATGCTAGTAGATCCTACCTCTAACCCTCGTGTAATATAAACGACTTCAATATACTACTGTAGTTTTGGGGGGGGGGGGAATGAGAGTCACTCTGTGCAGCTAATATTAGCACACACACGCACACACTTCAGTGGGCGGTGGCTCCATTTGCTCAGCTCCTACGTAGATTCCCACATGAGTTGGTGGGAGTCAGGGCAGTGACACAGGACAAGACCTACTCATGCACTGTTTCCAAGATGACACAATCTTCTTATGACCTCAATTAATGACGTTAAAGCCAAGAACTTATTCCTGGTAGCTTTATTGCTATTGGCCACGAGACGTTTGTGAAGCTGCTCCACAGCTGTGATAGCTGCAACATAATCCATGCTGGAAAATGCAAACTGTCAAAGAAGGTCCACTGAAAACATTTGTTATTTCCACTGACAGAAGCAGATTGTTATTCTAGGTTTCTGACATCATCATCATCATATCAAAGATCCATGCAGGGATAGACCATTATATCAAAAGGTATGATGATTTTCTGATATTGTAATCTTTAAGGCCACCAGACCGGCGGTCAAAAATACTGTTTTTATCAATCGATGTTTAGTTTTAGTTTTCCTGACAGCTGAACGATTGGTTCGAATTTACTCCGTTCACTCTCACTGTGTCTGCAGCTAACTTAACAATAGCAACGTCATCTCACAGCCTGCTGAAGTCTGTGAACATCTCCACTCAGATTAAAGCAGATTAATGTTGTTTGTTGCAAAAAACTAAATTAATTTAGAAGGAAAAACATAATGATATAAATACAAACGTAATATTAAAATATACCCTAAGATAAGAGTTTAAAAAATTTTTATTTTTATTTTTGTCAATTAGACTATGATATACAAGTGTCTAAACTTATATTTGTCAGTGAAACTTGTTCATTCAGATGTATGCTGCACCCACCGATGGCATTGTAAAGCGGCTCTCCGGTCTCTTTGTCCCAAACCAGGGTCGTCTCTCTCTGGTTGGTCACGCCCACCGCTGAGGAAAAACATCAACAACACAAACGTTAAACTACGCCCACTCCTCTCTCTCTGTCGGGTGCGGTTAACAGTCCGTTTTGACTCCTTCATCCAGTTACATGTCGAGGTGAACCCAAAACATCTCCGCCCAGTCAGGCGGGGTCGGCAGCACTCAATGGTTGGTTTTTCAGTTTCTCACCTTTTACGTTGGAGACGTCGATGTTGCGCTCGCAGAGTTTCTCACAGGTCCTTTCCATGCACTCGTACACGGACTGCATGATCTCCTTGGGGTCCTCCTCCACCCAGCTGAGGGAAGCACAAACACAGGCACGTAAACTCACTGAACCCTGCATGTGTGCGGACAGACACACAAACTGTGAAGCTTTGTCCGGCTGCCATGTGTGAACATTTCATTCCACTTTAGTATCGCAGGGTTATGTTTTGTGACCACAAAAGTAGTTATTATTTACATTTTGTTTCATTTAATTTTGAATATTTCAAAGTAAAGTTTTATTTTTCACCAATCACAAAGTCAACTGGTAGATAGACATGAGCTTGTAAAGCACTTTTTTAGTGTTCTGACTGCTCAAAGTGTTTTGACACCACAGGTCACACCTACACATTCACACACTGATGAATGAGGTACGCTGATTAAAGAGCCCATCAGTATTTACGTATCCATACGTAGCCCTATTCAGACTGACGTTTCAAGGTGCCCTATTGATGTTTCACCTTTAATATGAGTGTGGCAGAGGAGAAATTCCCCCTCTGTACCTTGTCTTTGGAGGTTGTATAAGAGGCGTCACAGAAGCCAGAACAGCTGAGCCAGTAGTGGGAACGCATCACTGTGTGTTTGTGCATATCTGACTGCGTGTGTATGTGGAGTTTCCGCTGTGCCGTGCTTCCGCAACACTGAAGTGCAATGTGGACTCACAGACTGGGACACCACAGGAGAATATCTGGAGCAGTGCTCCGTAAATATCTAGATATTTTCAGGAGTGTATATGTGAAAACGGCTCAGGACTATCTTTGTTGCCTTGGTATGAAAAGAGATTTATTTTTAGTATCAAATCTAAGTTTGAAATTCTGGTGTCATGACAACCCTCCTGGATTGAATGTGACATCTGAATACGTGTCTACAAAGCTGGATGTTTTTTTTGGGGTCCAGTAAGAGAAGAGCTGGACTTTGGACTGCATCATGTTTAACACATTAAATGAAGTCAAAGATTAATCCAACATGCAGTTAGAGTGTCACTTCTGATACGCCTGGAAGCATCAAAGCAAAAACAAAAATAAAGTCATAATCTGGATCTCAAATATTCCTCAGCTCTGTATTTTAAAATGTTCTATTAGGCCCAGTGTCCACCTAGTGTGTTTTTTTTTTCCCTGAGTGCCTGCGTCTTTTTCAATTGTTTTAATGGGTAGAGAGCGTTCGCAGCCAAAAGCAAAATGTGTCTTTGATTTTTTGGATGGTTGGTTGCACAAATATATTGTTCTGTCGGGCACTGTACGAGGAGTTTCACATATTTTCTTGATTTCATTGTGGACAAAATGATAAATTATTATTATTTTATTTTTTTAGATTGGCATGCTAATGTGTGATGAAAAAGGTTAGTTGTTGCCTCAGTCTGAGGCTGAAGCACTCACCCCTCCTTTGGGAAGCTCTGGTTGATCTCGACCTGGTGTTGACTGATCACTTCAGCTGTTTTTGCGTTGAACACCTGTGGAGAAATTCAGCTCATTAAAGACATAATCAGGATTGACACTGAAGTTGAAGAGAGGAGATCGAGAAAAGGCTAAATGAATGGATCTCTGGGACACGACATGATTCATCAGAACATGGGAATATACTGTCCAAAAAAAGAACCAGGAAATCAATCGATTTGATCAATTAATCCAAATATAAGGTTGAGGGGAATGTTTAAAACTGAAAGGTCATCTTCAATTAATGGTGGGAAATTAGGGCACAAAATAGGACCCGACCGATGGGATACAAATATCAATACTGGGGAGGAAAACAAATCTGATATCGATATATCGGCCGATACTTTTTACCCACCATGCACTGTAAATCTTTCTACAATTTTTGGAGAGTAAAAGCAGCAGGAATAATCTATTCAAGACAACAGAGATAAGCCATGAAGTGGAACAAAGGTGTGTGGAAATGCCGACTGTACAGAGGAAACAAAAGTTTGACGGGGGAAATCTGACATCTTGTTTTCTGCTCAGCCTAACTGGACAAGTTTTATTGCCTCATATAAACAGTGAGAAGAAGGGGATTATTATTGCGTAGCTGGCATGGCTGTCCTCTATTATAGATGGGAAAGATGTAAGAGGAAGCAGCATATTAACCCGTAGAGCCAGGAGGGAGTCAGCATTTCTTCTATATATAGAAGGTATAATATGATAATGAAGCATTACTCCCCTGGCTGTGAACAAGCAGTACAGACTTATAGTTCACCTGCAGACCACACTGACGGCTGCTCCACCACACCACAAAAAACAGGGAATCATTAACTGAGAGGAACGTTGAACACCAGCAGTTTTAAGCAACCATGTCACAACTTTGAAATCTTTACCCCCTCTGACCGTCTCACAGAGTCTATGCAGACACACACACACGCACACACACACACACGCTGCAGCCTGAACCAGGTGACATTAAAAACGAGGGGAGGCGACATTCAGCTCAGGTCACATAGTTGGACGGCGAGCAGGATCATCCTCTCACTATTACAAATGGAAAAAGATCTTAAGACTGGAAAAGATAAAGCAGGACATCCGAGTCCAATACAGCTAGATGGTGCAAGTATTACTCAAGTCTGCATGAGACTCAAAGTGTCTCATGCAATACCTTTCAACTCTGACAAAGAAAAGAGGAAGACCCAAGAGGACAAGTCATGCATCCTTGAAAGAAATCAGAACATGAAGAAAGATCTCAAATGAAACATCACATGACTTTTAGTGTTATGTTGGTGCGCCATAAAGTTGGATGTAGTCAAAGTCTTCATCATGAAATGCAACATCCGTTTACAGATTTACTCAAAGTGTTTTGATGCAACTGATTTTTATGGCATCTACACTTTACTGCATGAATATTTTATTACTAATTTCACTTAGCAGATGGCCAAAAAGTAAAGCGGTCCTACAATTCATTTATCAGATGCTTTTAAAGCAACCAGAGCGACGAACATCAGAGAGTAAGTACAACACAAGCAAGGATGGAAGGAGATGAAGAAACAACGTCAGCAAGTGGACACACAGGGGATTTTATATTTATATTGTAGTCGTGATGAAGCCAAGACCACACTAACCATGACCAAGACATCGAGACCGAGACAAGACCAAGACAAGACCATATCAATGAAAAATAAAATCACCATCTTGTGTGCAGCGGGCATGTCACTCTCTTAGACTGAAACACTGGGAAGGTTGCGGCGCTAACCGGGGAATTAAATGCAAACTACAAATGTATTGAAGTTATTTGTGCTTTTAGAAAGAGGCGCTTTCCTTCCGATCACAGAAATGATGTGGAGAAATAACCTGTCAGCGGTGGCCTTGACCAGTCTTGATTTCAAATCCAGAGTGCGCCCAGTCTGAGACCGAGACAAGGCCGAGGAAAAACGCTTTCCATTCCGAGACGAGACCTCAAAAAGTGATCTCAAGACAGAGGTCGATTTTGAGTACTACAACACTATATCATAGTACAAAGTGACAGACAGCAGTCCAGGGTTTGTCATAAAAGATTTTAGGATCAAAAAGTGTGATTTCACTGTGAAGCGCTTATGCACAAAAAGGCTGTGAACTACAGTGAGGAGGACAGAGTTATATACTGCATAAAAAGTCATCTTCAATCTTTCATGAACAAATCAGTCAATAAAACATCTTAAACAACACAGTATAAAGAACACAAAGGCTTTTTCATCATTGTAAGGGTTGTAAATAATCACCATCTTAATGACTAATGTGAAGAGATGTGTTCTCTCTCTCTCTCATCCGGGCTTTGAGATAAACCTCTAAAACAGCAACTCTATATGTGTATTATCTGTATGTTAAAGTTTAACTTCTGTACAGGTGAGCCCTTCCCCTCGTCTGACATGAGTGTCATCACATCAGCACTCAGTAAAGGTACACAGTGTTCACGCCATGACGTTTGGAAAGAATTTAAAAAAAACCTCGACCACGATGTTATGGCACCTGTTTGGCACGGACATCAATAACTCTGGATCAAGAGAAATAGGAACTAAAGTGAAGAAGAAACTTTCTTGTTACAGGTGTAAAGGTCTGGTGTAATCCCTCAACGTATCTTAGATCAAAATAAACATGATTTCTGTTTTGCTGACAATCAACAATCATGCACACACATCTTAAAAAGGGTCTGAGGTATTCATTCGTCCGGTTTTAAGGGCTACTTATTTATTTTAAAACCTTGGTCCCATTTTCTTTTCTATATTTCAGGATTTAATCGAGTTTCAAAGAGCTAATGGTTTGGAAATGGCAGCCATGGAACAGGACAGTTCTCGTATTGTTTTGTGTCTTACAATATTACAGAAAATGATCGCAATGGGGTGCGTGCATTATCCTCTAGGCTTCCATACTTTTTCCATAAAAAGCCACCACTTTCTTAGAAGCTAACGTTTGATTTGTGTTCTAAATATTTAGTTTCGGCCCAACACACAAACTTACAAACTTTACTGCAGCAGGACCAGTAAGAGCCAAATCCCTGCCGGTTTGAAATTAAAAGCAAGTTTAAAAAGTAGAACTTAGGACCAGAAACCGGCCAGACAAAGACTCCCCGTAGTCCCAGTTCATCAAATGTGAGAAGCTGGCAGGTTTCACAAAATGTGTTTACGAGATCTAACCAGGCATCAAAAATCCTCTCTGCCTGACCTTTCTCCACTGAGCTCCAAACTGTTGTCTTCTACGCCAAGTCTGATCTTCCAGCTGACCCACTTGACGAAGCCGAATTTTATCACAATGGATCTCTAAACTGGATTCAATGAGCTCCACAGCAACAACAAACCAACACATGGGGAAAAAGTGGTGGCGGGGTTTCACGGGGCTGAGGACAACTTTGAAACTAAAAACAGGTTCAACTAGAGACGGGATGGTTCGTGTTGATCACATGAATCTCATTTCTGGTCGACAGTATGAAAGGAACGAAACAGAGGGGTGTGTCGGACCTCACAACCCAGAGTGAATGAGTCAGTCCCCTTTAAGAACAGGTCATGAACTTTCTCAACAAATATCTGGTTGTCATCCAATCTCTGACCCTAATAAAGCAATCTGCATTCAGAATAAGCAGAGCTTTGTGAAAACAAGCCATTATGTGTTAACCAGGATCAGGTGATTGTTCATCATCTCTGGACACACATTGGTGTCCTCTCCAGTCTCCACATAGTGTCAAATCACTGAATCACATGTTGAGCTGACTCTAAACTCTCAAAGAAGAAGGTACGTTACGTTAGACTATACCCAGATACTTGGACACTTTTTCATTATTGCATGTTTTAAAATTGTACAATTTTTAATGACTGATAATCCAAACCTACTGAAGTCTTAAAGAATAAATCAGGCCACCAGTCAGATTCTAACCCAAAGGCTGTCGCAACCAAGCTGACGTCTTTGAGTTTGAACTTGTTTGAGGTAAATATTCTTTATGTCGAGAAAGCAAGCCTGGTACCAAGAGACTACAAAAATGAAACATTCTCATGGCCATTTGTTTACCAGGAGGGCCATGCTGGAATGCAGAGAAGACTTCCTGTCACCTCAAGAAACTGACTTGAGCCGAAAGATTAAGAGGAACTCTTGGTTGATCAATCCATCAACACTGGTGTGTCAAAGTCTAGCACAGGCGGAAAGAGCATTATGTTCTTCCTGTCAAAGATAACATTCATATCAGTCCTTACTGATAACTTAAGGATCTGTATAATGGAATGATTCATTTGTGATTTGATGCAACAGCAATTAAAAGTTGCTCTCTCGGCTTCCGTAGATTTTGACCCTGAAAAGGCCTGTGTACAATCACACTTCGGAAAACAATGAAATCAAAACAAAAGAACTCAATTTCAATCAATAAGGGAAGAATTCATAACGCAAAACTCCTTTTTTAGGGGGGGGGGGGGCTTTGAAATAAATGATCTGTTTTCCCTTTTTTAAAGCCAACAGTTGTAAATGTACGACTTTATTCTCGTGAATTTACGAGTTTAATCTCGAAATTATAAAAATAATAATAATAATAACATGGCCCTAATCATCCGCCGTATATAAGCACCTAGTATGTTTGTAATATATCACATGTAGCCTACACTACATATATTATTTCCGGAGCTTTAAGTTGAAAATGAGAAGCTCAGGGGGGCTCGGCTTCATGTATCCAGGCGAGAGCACACAGACAAGAGAGCTCCAGGATGCAGACTTCAAGTTTTGGGTCACTCACCAGAAACCTCGTCGAGCTCGTGCCCTGATCAATCGCAGCAACCAGTGGATCCATCCTCGCTTCTTTTCCCCCCTCGCGGAGGTTAAACACAAATAAAATAAAAACTCAAAACAGGATGTTTACCACTAACAGCTGCTGCCTTCGAGACCGACCGGAATCCCCGACACGAGATTTTGGATGTTTTTTTTTCCGCCAAAATTGACCGTGTCTCCTCGTGAGGGGTCGGTCTGCAGGTCAGGTGAGGGGCGGACAGACTAGACCTGCGTGGAGCATGAAGGAGGATCAACCGGAACCGGCCGGTCAGTCCTCGCACAATGATTAGCTGTCGGTCAGAAGGCGTCGGCCCCACGCTGACCAATCAGGTTTAGGGGCACGAATGAAGTTCGTTAAGTGACGGAGATGTGGACTCCTTTCAGTGATCAGGATCGTTTTAACTCGGTCCGGATTTGGCACCATCTTTGAAAAATTGGTTAATCCCTGAATGTATTTTCACTGAACAATTTATTAAAGGCTAATTTACGGAATACCTTGTTTGATAAACTATATAAAAATATATATATATATGTTGGTCAAGAATAATCTGTTTGTCTGCAAACACATTTAGAAATCTCCATGCTCAGCTTTTAGTGTAAAATGTGACCTCTAACAACTTTATTTAACATGGCCTATGAGATATTTTAGTTCCTAGTCTGTTTTGGGAATACTATGGAGCCACTGAAGTCTGAAAAAGTAAATATATAGGCTATGTTGTGCGCACTAGTAGATGATAAATTGTGTGCAGAAATGTACAAGTTAATGATATCATGCAGGGACGTGTACGAAGGGGTGGCATGGGCCCCCTAGATATCTGATTGGCCACCCCATGGTGCCCCCCCCCCAAAAAAAATCCTAAACTGTGATTGGCTATTAGCCCTGTCAGAGGTGGGACTTATGTTGAAACCAATTATTTTGTGTTTATTGAAAGGGTAAATAATTTATGTTTATTTTTGGCCACCCCAGTCAAAAAAGTCTGGACACGCCCCTGATATTATAAAATCACGTGCAAAATAAAATATAAAATCACGTTTTAGAACTTCTGGGGCTCCATAAAACATTGAAAAATTATGTTAAAAGAGAGAAATGAAAGAATTTGCAACTCATACGAAAGCTTTAACTATTTGTTAACCTGACAGAGCCAGCGCTTCAAGAAATTCTTTGCATTTGCATGGACGTGAAGTGTACTTACCCACCGTGACATCACACGCTGGCATGTGGACAAATATTTTGAAGGCTGGTATTTGGTATTCTGGCAGTCACGATGTTGGTTTATAGGTGTCCTTATTTGGACGAGAGGGCAGACATAAGCAGAGGCAAGGACACAAGGATCATTTTGGAAAGTGAAGGCTTTAGACAAATAAACCTTTAATCGGTTGAGGGAACCACATTGCAAATATTTAAAAAAACAAAAACATGATCAAATAAAATAAGTTACTACATTTTGGTCAATAACACAAGGCTGTAATTTAAACTTAAAAAACAGGTAGGCCTATATAAAACCCAACAACCAACAATGACATGTCGATGTAAATACTTTAGTGTGATCAAGTAAAATCAATCCAACAGGTGAGATAAAAAACTATGTTAGTGTTTTGTTTGTAACCTAAATAAATAACCATCACTGCATGTTGTCGCCATGGATACGACTGTCAAACATCCCAATTGATGACATTTATTTTGCTGATTATGTTTGATATGTTTAAATTCTTCTATTTTATTCTTGATATATATGATTAACTAGGAAGTGCAGGTTTGTGGTGAGCCCTAAAACAGTTCAGGACTGATCAGCTGTTCAGAGTCATGAAACATGAAACGTGTCACAGTCTTTCCACGGCGTGTTTCCTCTGTGTTGTCGTCATTCACTCATGATTGATGGAAACATTTCAACACTGATATTGACAGTAATGAAAGGCACATGTAACCACCGGTACAGGTCCTATAGTGACACCTACAGGCTAGAAGTCCATCCTACACCTGTTGACACTGAACACTGTCAATCCTAAAATACAACTTTAAAACGTGGTTTCTAATACTACATTTTACATACTATAGCAAAAAGCAGCAAAAGATTCATGAAAAGTGATTCATGCGTTTAAGATTTCAATCAAACAATAATTTGATTTTAACAAAACAACTCCAGCAGTCACAGAACTGACAAATTCAAATAAATAAATCCAGCAAGAGGTTGAAACATTATATCGACAAATTTGTGCAAAACTTCACATCTACAAATGAAACATTTTATAATCAGAAATGTTTGTATCTGCCGTACAAGATTGTTAAATTTCAAAAGCACTTATTGACGGTATTTGTGTATCAAATGAGTCATAAAGTTCAAGTTGGGTTTCATCTCCTCACATTACAATTATTAACACGTCATCATTGTGTGGATGTTTGGGGCAACACTTAAAAAAGCAACTTACAATCATTGTGCATACTTCAAAAGAGAGCGATCAGGATAGTACACAGTGTAGGGTTTAGGGAACACACTAACACACTGTTTTTAAAGTCACATGCTCTGAAATGTATCGATCTGGTCAAATTGAAAATTGCAATAATCTTGTTTAAAGCAAGAAATAATTCACTTACGGGCGACATTCATAAAGATTATTTTTTGACAGAGAGGGGGGTCCTGATATAAGACGCAAATTTAATTTAAAAAACAACAACAATGTGCTCGTATAACTAAGAAGAGTCTGAGTATGTCAGGGTACGAGGTGAGGAGCTGAAACAAAACACAAATATTAATCAATTCAAAAAAACATACAAAAACAGATTTTTTCAAGAGGAAAAGTTGTTTTAGGGGTAATCCTATGGGATTGTTATTTATTTATTTATTTTAGGTGCAAACAAACTGAGGATACGTTTGTTGAAGTTGTAAATAATTGTGAGCATCATTTATAAACTAATAGAAGAAATGTGAGAGAGGGGTAGGGGTATATAAGTTTAACTTCTTCCTACTCTTTTTCAGACACTGTCTTTTTTTGTTTTATTATCTTGTTTTATTCATTTGTTACTGCGTACACAAATCCAACTGAGACAGCAGTGATCATATTAAATATACTCCTTAAAGTACAGATTTATGTGGTTCAAATACATCAATAAATCAAAACTTTAAAATAATAATTGTTGTATAATGATGCCCAGCTCAGTTCTTACTATTTAAACTATGTCTGTTTGGTTCACAGTGTGTCTGCTTTGGAGGCCTCAGGTCGATCATCAGTCAGGCTGTTGGCTCTGCTCTGTGAGCCCACAGACGTCTCCTTACTCTTGGCTGTGTTCTCGCTCTGAGCGCGGTTCTGTTTCTCTCTCTCCAGGGCTTTCTCCATCTCTGTGTAGTAATCCAGAGCCTTCCTCACCGGGTTGATGATGTGTTGCTGCAGAAAAAAACAAAACAAAGAAAAATGCACCCAACGTGAGCAAACTTTCCCTCTGCCCTGCAACACTTTTTATTCGGTGAGTTTTCCTACATTTCCCAGAGTGCCTTGTACCTCGAGGCAGGGGAAGAGGTTTGCCAGCTCGATGAAGAGAGGCAGCAGCACAAATCTGATGAAGCCTGTTTGAGATGAAGGTTTGGTCACTTTGTCCCGATCCATGAAGGGGGTGACTGGGAGACCCTCCAGCTTCTCCATGTCACTCTGAGTTGAGAAAGAAGACACAGCTGGAGAAAGTCACTGCAGTTATTCATAGTGTGTACAGTTTAAACGTAGATTCACCAAGTGTTTTGAATCAGTCCAACAAAAGAGAAATGTCATTTTTCTAAACTAGAGACAGCCCGCTTTATTCCTAAAGTTGATATTCAAACACAAAACACAAACATGTCCGTTTCATTCAGCTGCTCTTTATCTTTATTATTGGAAGTTTCAAACTGCATTGTGAGTGCTGACATCTTTTTTTTTTTGCCTTAATGTTCTTTTTGTGTTCGAGTTTGCCTTGAAGGAGTGTTTGTGTCGAGCACGCCGTCACAGCTGTTTATTTATTGAAAGTATGTGGTTATGTATTTAGTTTACCAGTGGTGATTCTGGAGTCTGTTGGGGCCCTCGTCCAAAATGTATCTGGGGCCCCTCTAACCAGCGTTCATGCCCATCGTGTCTTTTAGTGTCCTGCCGCTTACTCCTTCGTTTTTTTCACCTCCAGTAAGATACTTCCTCTTCATTTTCCCCTCAGAGACTTTCATTGACAAACTTTGGTTTTCACAGGAATAATGCATGAGATGCTTAGCAACGCATCGAGTGCTGTCAGATGGGACCCCCTCAGGGAGGTTTCCTACTGTCATTGCAAAATGTGCACATTTTGAGCCACTTGTGGTTTAAAGGTTGTCAGCCTGTCTTAAGTAGAGAAATAAAACATGTGACTGATTCTGCAGGTCTGATGCCCTCTGGTCGGCTGTTCCACAAGTTGAAGACTCTAATAAGTAATTTAGCTTTATTTGATGATTCTAGATGTTTGTTTGTTTATAAATTGAGATTTTTGATATCTTCTTTTGCAAATTGTTTAGTATATTTAGTTTATTTTTTGCAAAGTTGGTATTCTTGTTTTCCTTTGTTATTGCACCTGAGCTAGGTAGGCAAGTAAAAGGACCAGCATGCACCTGGTGGACCTACACTGTTTTCTTTTCTTTTTTTTTTTGCTTGCTTGCTTTTGGAAAATATACATTTAGAAGAAAAACAGAACTTGCATGGACAATGACTTCTTCTTGCCTCCCACGGTGCATGAGTGGAACTTTGATTATATTTGATTAAAATCAGATTTTTCCACATAAATAGAAAATACAAAAACAGTAGGATTCATAGTTACCTGGTTGTAGAATTCCTGCAGGAGACAGTCCAGCCAGGGCTCAGCCACCTCCATAGGCCGCGCCTCATTGGATATGTCGCTCACTTTGATCAGGATCATCATCAGCTGCACACGTAACAGGAAAAGAAAACAGATGGACACAGCCACAAGGTAATGATCAGAGAGAAACAACAGGTTCAGCAACTGTCACTTTTAGCCAGGTGGGACAAAGACACGTTGTAAACGTTAGTTTTACAGTTTATTATCGTTACATGTCAGCTCCTACCACGTCTCTGTGGTCCTTGTTAGTGAAGTCAAAAACTGGCAGGATGGACTTGAACTTGTTGAGGATCTCGTTGTGTCTCGTCATGTCAGTGGCCAGAATGCATCTGCAAATACGACAGTAAAAAAAAATCCTTATTTAATAGGCTTTGGTGACGTATAATGAGAAAATGAGCACGCTCAGAGAATTTCAAAGAAGTTCTCACTTGATGATGCCTTCTCTTATCCTCTTGTATTGATCCATGGAGACGTTTCTGAAGATGTTGCTCTCTGACTATAAAACAGAAAGAAAAAAAAAAGATGTTTGTGTAATACTTGACCGTCTGCATCTTACTGAGCTTGATCTGTTCATGTCCATGTTCAGTTCAAATCCCTAAACTTTAAATATATATACGTATAACTGCAGCTTGGACTAAATGTTTCCACCCTTACCTTCTCCAGTATCTCAAACGCCACAGCACAGTGGTGGTTCTCCAGGGGAGAGATGTCGTTGTAGCGGAGAGCGAGTTCGGTCCGAGCATTTATCTGAAAGATGGTCCAACAGCAACACAGAGTGAAGGAGCTATTTTGTTCTTTGTTTTGTGTTATTTTGCATTTCTTTGTGAACACCAGGAGGCAGTGGGCACCCTGCCAAGCACTCAGCCTGAGCGGAACCATTCAAATATGGCAGGCGGGTCACTGGGAGGTTCATGCGCCAGGAAGGGAAACAGGTTTTTTTTTACCAGGTGAATGAGATGGAGAGGGGTCATGCTGCAGACCTTCACTGACTGTCTTGATGAGATGCGGCACAAAAATGTTGAGAGTGAGTGATTTATCTTTACTACAGGTCATGTAAACGGATTTCTGAAGATGCATTGGTGCTTTATCCATGCAGTTGACTGACAGGAGTAATGTTGAAGCACCTCAGTAATTCAGCGTTTTAAAATGAAGCCTATAAACTGCAGCAGAGTGATATTCAAAGTTCTGATATGTTCGCTTTAATTAGCTGAAATCAGTGTTTATGTTGAGTGTGATCGGCCTGTTAGCTGGTTTAATGAATCAGCAGTCTGATACCAAGTGTGCATCTTCTAATAACACTGCTTAATTAGGATCAAATTCACCGTCTGTGTCATGGCTCGGCAAGGAAACGCAGCTTGCAAAATCATAGAGATGGTCTTTACCTGATAGGCGTTGTTGTATCCTGTGTGGTCAAGGTCGTGGCAGACGGCAGAGGTCAACATGATGAGTAGGTCGATGCTGTCCATCTCGCTCCTCAGGTCAGTCAGCCAGATCAAACCATACATCTGATCAGAGGAGAGGAAACAGAGACCAGACTGAGCAGGACCAGCGCATTGTTGTCGCTTTCTTTGATAGAAACAGACACTGTGTGGACCAGATGGGTTACTGGTCGGTTTTTACAAGACACGAGAAGTACAGTTGCTGTGGTCCAACAATTCATAACAAGTCATTACAAAGTTGCATGCTCCTTTTACCGCTCAGTCTTAAATAGTGTATTCTGTCTTTTCTCCCGGGCTTTGCAGATAAAATGTGCTACGAAAAAAAAAGGTTCTTCTTCTGAAGCACAACTTCAACCAGAAGAAATCAGCATTAATGGAGGAGAGTTGACTACAACGTACACCCTTCATGTCATCATAAATGGCACAATAAAGAGGGGGGGGGGGGTCATAGATGCGTTCACCTGCAGAGCTGTCCACTGATTGGAGTCACCTCTTATCCCTGAGGGCCAAAAGTCCTTCACCTGTTAGCCATCAAGGCGTTATTGCAGGTTTTGACGGCTTGTCCCTCCTTGATTTATCCCCATTAAACTTTGCCTTTACACACACACACACACACACACACACACACACACACACACACACACACACACACACACACACACACACACACACACACACACACACACACACACACACACACACACACACATACACACACACAGTATTTGTATTTGTATTTTATTTTTATATAAGCCCCTTGAGATGTACCATCTCGTTTTTTATGACATAATGATGCAAATTGACAACAATTCAAAATAGAAAAGAACAGAAAAAAATTTATGAAAATTGGGTAATGCACACACACACACACACACACACACACACACACACTCACACACACACACACACACACACTCACCATCTGGGTTACACAGAAGCAGTGCTTGAAGTTGTGGAAAGGGATGTTGTTGTATCGTCGATAAACTTTGAACAGGAACTGTTGCAGCACTTCGGGCTCGATGTTGAACGTGGCGATGAAATCTAAATCTGTGTACATGACCTGCAGGAGCACCATGATCTCTGCATCCTCCCACTGCCTGAAACACACACGACATTTAGCAACAGCAGATTTGTCATTTCAGTGTAAATAAGGTGCATAAAATAGCATCAAAATAGAGGTCGATGATCCAAAAGTTGCCTTATGACCCCTGACCCCTGAGGTTCAAGCCCTTTGAAAAGCCCTGTTGCCTAGAAGGCTAGAGACCCGCCTCAGCTCCACCTCTTTGTCTATAGACTGACTGAAATGTAGGGAGAGCTTTTCCAATATGACGTCCACCATTGTTGGGTTTCATAACACCTCTTCAGAAACAAATGGGTGACATCAATGAGACTACGCTCGTGTTTTATTGAGTCTATCACCAGAGCGGCCGATGATCCCAAAAGGATGCCAACCCTGTCAAATTTCATCAGGGTTTCACGAGAATCTTCACAACGATTTAGTGAAGCTCCAAGCCTCTGTTATTGTTGTGTAACCTTTGCCTATCTCGGTCCATCATTCTTCGTCGTGCTGGGTTCACTTTAAAAGCTTTTCCGGACAAATGAATAGATGGCCAAGCCTCACAGAAAAGCAGCATCACTTAGTCTCCATGAGGCCCCCTTCAAACATGGTGTGTTGATTAAGCCTTTTATGAAGACCTTCTTTTGATTAGTGAGCCCTCTGGAGACCTTTCATATTGAAATGAGTGTCTCGATCAGAAGAAAAGGCTGACGGCACACATCCTCTTCAGAACAGCATTAGAGGTGCTTGTTGGGCACGACCGTCATTAGCCGACTGTCAGCAAGAAAAACAGGTGCACTGGTTGTTTGTTAGTGATCACGCAGGTGAAAAGACTCCCAGTGCTGCAGGTGACATCAGTGCATCAGGTTTATACTTACTAAACTTACCAGTTGTCAAAGGTTGGAGTCTTTAAATACTGCCTCACTTCCTCGGATACCTCCAGGGAGCTGCAACAACAACGAGCAGGAATCATTACTTGATATTCAGAACTCTAATCAGACTATATCAATGACTTCTTTCTGGGGGTTCTGCATGTGAACTTGCCTCATTTGAAGAAACTTTTCCCGGACATGCTCACACTCTTTCCTGGTTTTATGCAGAGATCTCTTGTGGTAGAACGGGGAGGGTTTGTGCGTTCCCTCCGAAAGGTCTTTAAACAGTCCCAGCCAGCTCAGGTGCTCCACACTCTGAAGAAAAGAAAAAAACCCCGAGAGGATAACTCGGATCATCATCTTATCTCCATAAAATACTACAGCGTCAGAAGCACTTTGCTGGATTGGCTTCTTTTTCTAAATCTGTTGCACCAAGAGCTTTTGAATATTTTTTACACGCTAATTGTTCAGATGGTAAATGGACTTGAGCTTGTATATTTCTTTTCTAGTCTTCTAACTACTCAAAGCTCTTTTTTTTTTACACCGCAGGTCACACCTATACATTCACACACTGATGGTATAGGCTGCTAAAGTGACCATCAGAAGTAACTAATCCCATTCACACACATTCACCGCCTGAATTCGGGGTTAAGTGTCTCGTCCAAGGACACATCGTACATCGGCTGGGGATTGAACCCTCGACTTCCCGGTTCAGAGATGACCGACTCTACCAACTGAGCCACAGCCGCCCCATATACCCCAAATATGTACATTTGTTTTTAACGATGTGTACCAAAACTCAGATTGACCTGTTTTTGTTTTAGAAATTGTTTCTGTCGCCTATTCAAAGTTTCATCATTATTCAACTAGACTTTGCACGGTAGATTCAGCTTTCATTTATGGATGTAATGGCCAAGTGATGCTCACAGACAGTTTTATTTTGATCTTGACTTAACCGTGTAAATAAAGTGTTCTAGTTTGACAGAGATTTTCTCATTGCATTCTACTTCTTTTTTTAGTTAGCTCAGGTCATTCATCTGTAAAAAAAATAAGAATTAACATACACCCCACTGTGTTATCAAATAAATTAAATTACACTTTGAAGGCTTAAAAACCCGGTACCTCTAGTTTCTCTCTGAATGAATCCACCTGTTTCTTCATCTCATACACGACTGCAGGAGTCTCACCGGCCTCGATCAGGATCTTCTTCTCCAGGCCCTGCAGCCTGACATCACACAGCATCAATGAGGTTGTGCAAAGTTCCAAGTTGGCTCATCCTTGTTCTCTCATTTCCAGCCTCACTTACCTTTTCTCCATGGCTGAGAGGTCAAATCCGAGTGCACCAGCGAGCTCCACCCCTGAAACGAGCAGAAAAGAGGGAGAAGTGAGCGCGTTTTCAATAAACCACGTCAAAGGGATGTTTCTTGTAAATAAGTTAAAGATACCTAACGGCTCACTGTTGCAGTCTGCAGCCACCACCTCCAGCTTGTAGCATGAGCTCGAGATGTTGGGCTCCAGGTTCTGGGAGATGTTGATGATGCTACCTTTGGGGTTGTACAGCTTCAGGATGTCGTGGGGTCCGGCCTCGGCTGCAGCTCGGAACAGATCTGGAAAGAAAGTCTAATTGTTCATTTTAGACTCTGTGAGAAAATACTGAGACCATCGGGTGCTCCTCTTCAGGCGCAGTGGAAAGCTCTGTAAAGAGCTGGTGAGCTTTCTATGAGTTCGACGTTTTGAGACAGCTTTGAGGTATCACCTTTTCCTTTTTTTATTTGTTTTATTTTACATACTTTATTAATCCCCGAGGGAAATTCTAGTTTTACACTCTGATGTTTTAGAGACATGCTTCTCACACACACAGGTCAGAATCACACACATGCACAAACAGGACCTGTGGACATGCATTAGTGGAGAGATATATGGAGTGGGGCTGCTACACACTGCTACGCAGGGAGCACGCCAGAGCTGCTGGGGGTTTGGTGCCTTGCTCAAGGGAACCTGGGCAGTACTCGGGAGGTGACCTTGCACCTCTCCAGCTACCAGATCAGCTTCCATATTTTCATCCAAACATGTACCACCAATTAATGGTTCTTAAGATGTGACCAAATGATTTCCTAATAAATATTTTTTTAAAGCCTCATAGATGAATCATATCATTATTGTAGAATCAAAACAGTGAAGACAACAAGTTTGGGGTTTCTTTGTTGTTCAAAATCAAAATCCCTAAACAAATAGAGCAAGAAAACCTACATGAACGCAATACAGAAGAACAAAATCTGTCCATTTCGGGGATTGTTTTTTAATTGCTAAAATGTATGAATGAACTTCTACAAAGATAATAAAGGATGGGGAGCGGCGATAGCCTATCGGACCTCGGCCCGTTGCTGCATGTCATCCCCTACTCTCAAATCTCCTGTCACTTTAGCTGTCCTATCCAATGAAGGCAACAAGGACCAAAAAATAAAGGATGAACATTGCTGAATGAGCCACAGAGCATGCACACAGCAGAGGAAGAAAAAAATGAACTCAAATCAGCTTGGGAACTAACTGCTGATAACAAACCTGCTGCTGAATCATTTTATTTACATGGTATTAAAGATTCGCAATGAGGTGTTTTCTGCTGCCTACCTGACCACACTGACACCAAATAAGCGGATGTGACAAGTTGAGGATCTGTCAGTGGCAGCTGTACCTCCGTTTGTATCTGCAGGCTCTGCAACACTTACACAGTTCATACAGCAGCTTGTGCAATGACTGATTGATGCATTTTAATTCTTAATGCTACTCAAGATCTACAAGTGTCAATCTTATTTTGGAAGTATAGTTAAGCTCTTTCAGAATTTTTGAATGATGGAAAAGATTAAAGGAGTGTGGCAAAGGTCAATTAAGATGAACTCATTCTTAGACAGGTGAAGAAATTGATCCTGAAAAACATGAATTGCACAGACGCAGCACACTTTCCATGTTATGTTCTAAATAAATTGAAATAAGATTTTATTTGTGCTCGTACCTTTGACATCCTGTGCAGGACAATCCACCGGGAACTCGGCTTGCTCCGGTTTTCCGTTCACCGTGAAGTAGATGATTTTGGTTTCCATGTCATGAATTCAGAGCCACTGTTTGTACTCTCTGTGTGTTTGTCTGATCTGTACCTACTCACCGTCTCTCCTCATTATTGTACTGCTAAACACTCCACCCCCTTGTTTTGATCCTCTCCACCTCCTCCTCTGCTCCTCCTTCCCTTTCCATCTTTTTTTACAATTGTTTTTAAATACAGTAAGAGCAATAGATCTCCTTGAATTTAATCTCTTATATTCAGGTGTGTATCAGAATCCGATTTCTTTAGTAACTATGTATTATTGTTTCTGTTAATAATCCCATTTCAAGATTTTTTTAACCTTACAATGATAAGAAAACATAAAACAGACCTATCTAAGAAGGAGACATTTTTCAAAAATATGAGGTACTATTAAAATTCATATCAATTAAAAACAACAACAACAACAAAAAGTATTAACCTGATGAAACAAAGAAAACATTTGTAATTTGAAGGAAGTACATTTAAAGCAAATACATGCTGTGGAAAATGTTTAGAGATGACTATTTTTGGCTTTTTATGCCCCTATTTAGAGACAGGATATTGGATAGAGTCAGAATACAGGGAGAGAGAGAGAGAGAGAGTGGGGTACATGCTGGAAAAGAGCAGGTTGGAATCGAACCCGGGCTGACGGCTCTCGAAGACTAACCAATAAGCCTCCAGCGCCTCATAGGCTACATGCTGTATATTACAAAACACTAGCTACTTGGTGGCGGCAGTAGCTCAGCCCAGTCTACCTGGGTTGGGAACTGGAGGGTCGCCGGCTCAAGTCCCGATGCGGACCAAATATGGAAGTTGGTCCTGAGCACTGCCGAGGTGCCCCTGAGCAAGGCACCAAACACCCTCCCCACCACCAGCTCAGGAGCACCTGCCGGGGGCAGCTCCGTCACTCTGACATCTCTCCATTAGTGCATGTCCTTAGGATCCTGTTTGTGCATGTGTATATTTCAGCCTGTGTGTGTTGCATGACTACAGAGTGTAAAAACAGAATTTCCCTTTGCGGGATCAATAAAAGTAAATCTTATATCTTAGGCTATATAAACATGATTGTAGTGTGCAAATATATATAAATCCTGAGAAAAGAATACTTTAAAAATAGTTTAATTAGGAGACAATAAACCATTATTATTAGGAAATGAAATTTAAAATGCAATAAAATGTAAAATGCGACACACCTGTGTAAAGACTTTGTTTCAAGTGGCAGAAACTTACCAACTTTTATGTTTTTTTGTGAAAGTGCAATGAGTCTTCCTGGCCTGTGGGTGGCGCTCTGTTCGGCTCATGTAAATATCACTCAAGCAAACCTTCCTCCTACTCTTCGTTGGTTGTCACCACATGGGCAGCCGCAGGAGGAAGAAGACACAAACGTGGTTTTGTGCAGAGTTGGTTGACGGTGTTATTTTCATTGAACGGTTTATGTCTTCTCTCATTAATTAATCGAAATGACTGAAACTAAAGCGGAATCAGCTCCTAATCCGGCCAAGGAGCTGCTAGCTTTGAACCCAAAACAAGAGTCTGAGTTCAAGAAGAAGGTTCAAGAAGCGAAGAAGAACAAATCACGCAAGGTAAGGTTCAATCTCGGCCTTGATATATTTATTTTTTTGACGGATTCTACTATTGTGTCATTTATAAAATACCTTTCTAAAAAAAATTGTAAAGGGTGTTACACCTTGTTTCGTTACCCTTTAGAATTTGTGACTGAACGTTGACGTAAACCCAGCTGCTTACGTTTAACTCATGATCAAGCGATCATAAATATATTTATTTATATACCATCGGAAGCAACCTTTTAATATAAGTATTTATGTATAATTCAGGCTAATAGAGCGATGATTTGATGAGAATCTTTATTGCGATGGTGAAAGGAAACAGTGTCGTCACGTGGCAACGTGCCAAAGCACCTGGCGACCATTGGAGAAACAGTTTACTATATATTAATAAAACAATAAAATAGAAACAAACTAAGTAAGTAATTTAAACTTTCTAATTATACAACGATGACACAACTGTTTATAGTTTCATGATTTATAGATCATTAGAGATTATTGATAGACATACAAACACATTAATTGTGTTTTACTAAAGTTGAACAGAATATCAATAATGCCATGAAACACATTTTTACTTTAGAAATGAACAATTTATTAATGAAATGTGTAAAAATAAATATTAAACCTCGTTATATCAGCACATATTGAAAGGTAAAATTAGCCAGTACCAGTAACCTGAAGTGCTGATATTGTGATTTATTATCTTTGTAACCTTTTTTTTTTTTTTAAATGTGTTTTTCACAGGGGATCAGTTTGACTCCAGGAGTGATTTATGTGGGCCACCTCCCGCTTGGACTGTTTGAACCTCAGCTCAAAACTTACTTTGAACAGTTTGGGATAGTCCAGAGGCTTCGGCTGTCCAGGAGTAAAAAGGTAAAACACTAACATTTTTACACATTCTGTTTTTCTCCCTCAGGATTGTAAACTTCTGTAGTTTGATAAGAATGAACACGATCAGCATTTGAGCTGTTAGTTTTTTTTTTTTTTTTAAGTTTGCTGATTTTGGGCTCGGACTGAAAATGATCTCAGGTGTCTGAAAGTGGTCTGAGGTCAGATAACTGAGCCTAAAGTACTGCGGCACGTTAAGCTTATCACCTGCTCACCATTGGCAGAGCGATAAAACCCATGTGCCAACAAAAAAAAAACAGAAAATAATGACAACATACAGTCAGATACATTTTGATATTCAGATGTTTAATATTCATCTATTTACGTCTTAGACAGGTGGAAGCAAAGGCTACGCGTTTGTAGAGTTTGACTGCGATGAAGTGGCCAAAATTGTTGCAGAGACCATGAACAATTACCTCATGGGAGAAAGACTGATCAAGTGTGAGTATTTCTTTTTTGTCATTTTATCATAAGTGCTGTATACTCTAAATGGGGATATTAAGTTTGCAGTCTGTTATTGAGAGGCGTGCTTCTCAAACACAGCAGATTGGGGTTCAGTGTCACCTCGGCAGTACTCAGGAAGGGACCTGGCACCTCTCCAGTAACCACACCAGTTTCAATACCTTTTGTCTGAACAAGGACTTGAACCGGTGACCCTCAAGTTCTCAAGCCAAGTCCCACATGGGAGTTTCAGTGTTTTGAAAACATCACATTCTGGTTTTATTACATTTTATACAACATCCCAGCATTTTGACTTTGGAGTTGTACAATGTGATGTTTTTGAATGTACAGGTATTGGTTGACTAGTTGAGGTGTGTTGACAGAATGTTTTTTCATCCCTTTAGACTTCATGTAGTTTAGATTTAAATTATTTAACTTTGTAAGTAAACTCCAGTAAGTGAAATGTTGCCTCTTTCTGTTTCACAGGTCACGTTATGCCGCCAGAGAAGGTGCACGCGAAGCTGTTTGATCGCTCCCAGCGGGAATTCAAAAAGCCCTCCTATCCGGCGGTGGATCGCTACAACAAGAAACGATCAGAAGAGCAGATCACGAAGATGAAAGAAAAACTGCTGAAGAAAGAATCGAAGCTCCGCAAGCGACTAGCGGCACACGGCATCGAGTACGACTTCCCTGGATTTGTAAGTTTTTAGTTGTTTGACCCAGTAGTTCTGATTTTCTCTTTCTCTTACGGATGCTTCATCTTTAAGACATTTACTTGAATCAGAAGAATAACCCTCTTTGATGTTGACAATATTATCCCCTGGGACCAAAATTGAACCACAAATCTGCACGACTAGCATATTTACATGCATTTTTTTTTAAGCCAATCAGTGTTTGCTTCCTCCTAACATCCTTAAGGTTTCATTAAAACTGATTAATCTGAACTTAATTAACAAAAACAAACATTTTAAAAGTGGTTTGTTTATCGTCTTGCAGTCAAACATGAAAAAGTATGAATTCAGATTCTTATCTGGTATATCTCATGATGTAATTATTCAAGGTTACTTTTGGCATGTTTATTCCAAGTCTTTATTTCTACTCTAGATGTTCGCTGTTGTCCTACGGCCCCGTGTCCATTTGGTGTTTTTTTTCTGAGAGCCAGTGTCTTTTTTTTTTTTTAATTGTTATAAATGAGTAGACAGAGTTTGCAGCAGAAAGCGGCCACCTGGAGAAAAAGTGCAGCACCCAGGGGTCATTTATACCAAGCGGCAACGTCCGGTGTGGAAAAATGAAGCCGATGAAGAAGTGCAAAATCCTGCAGTTCATCGAGTGTCTGCACCCAGTTAAAAGAGTTTTAACAGCAGGAGTTTACATGTTTACAGCTTGGTTAAAAAAAAAACCAAATAGGTCTGATTAGCTCATGATTCGATTGGCACACACTGCATGAGGGGGGATTTTTGATAGCTGACATGATTGACAGGCGGGCGCGATGTAACGGTTTGTCAAGAGGCTTAAAATCCGCCTCAGCTCCAGCTCTCAGCCTGTCATTAGGTTGACTGAAAGTTAGACTGAGACAGGACTCCAGCGCCCCCTGCAGGATCAGATGGGTGGCGTCACTCAGACTGTCCATTAATATTTACAGTCTACAAATTACACTTGTTTCTGTTGTCGTCATTTGGTGCTGTTTTTTAATTTTTTCAGGCTGCCCAGGTGCCTCCGAAGAAAAAGTCCTCGGATTCGATGAATGCATCGACGTGTAGTACTGTAAGTGAAACTTGAATATCATAACGATTAGCTTTGGCTCAGACTGAAAATGACCGCCGGTGTTTCAGTGATCTGTGGTCAGATAACTGTGCCTACAGTACCGTGGTGCATTAAGCTTATTGCGTGTGTCTTTCGGTGGCTGCGTGATAAAACCCATGTACCTACATACTTACCTCTAAGCTGCAAAGATTCATGGGAACATTTTTGAACCAAAAAAATAAATCTGTGCGACTCATTTTTTTTTTCCGGACTCCAGGACACCACACCAGCCTGTACCCCGTCCGTCCTGGAGAGGAGGAAGTCCATGGTGGTGGACGACGACGACGTAGATGATGAGATCGTCATTAAGATGCCGACTGCAGAGAATGACGACGAGTCCTCAGAGGAGGAAGAGGAGGAGGCAGACGGTGACAAAGAGGAGGCGTCAGACTCGGAGGGAGAGGAACCTCCTGAGGACGCAGTGAAGGAGTGAAAGACTTGTATTTGTGGACTGTAGTGTGGCACTCTGACGTTCACAGAGCACACACACTTATCAGGATCATGTGTGATCTTTTATGTGGGTCGCATGATTACTTTGAACTGTGGTCCGAACTCCCTGTACGTGAAATACCCTTTATATTTTAAAAAGAAGCTCTTGGAGAGGACTATAACAACGTTGTGGGTATTATATCAGTGTGTGCCGAGGAAGCTGCTCATTAATGATCACAAGGAGCTTGATCATGGACGGCAGATTTGCCTAGACGTCTGAGTCGATGCCACGTGTGCATTTCAGCCTAGGATAAAGCTCGTATCTGAACCACACAGAGGAACGTAATTTTTATTTGCTTCATAACCACAGTTACTTAAAACTGTGGTTCATTTTGAAAAATGTAAAATATCTTTAAAAAATAAATGATGTCAGAAGTTTTTGGGGTATTTTCTTGAAGATTTATTACATAGATCACCGTGGGCAAAGTTGGTTGTCTATCAATCGGGAGGTCGAGGGTTCGATCCACATGTCCGATGTGTCCGTGGGCAAGACACTTAACCCCGAATTTCTCCCGCTGCTTCTGCGGCAGCCTATCAGTGGGATTAGTTTCTCCGAATGGACTCTTTCCACAGCAGCCTCACGGTGTGAAGGTGAAGGTGAGACCTGCTGTGTAAAAGAACTTTGAGTAGTCTTAAAAGCCCAAGTCCCTTTACCATCTTATGTGCACACATTTCTAATGTAATAAGTCAAGTTCTCATCTCATTTCAAACATATACTAAGGATGCAGTGAGATTAAATTTTGTTCCTCTAGGACAGGGAGGGGCAACTTTGGTCACAGCAAGGGCCACATTCATTTAACTCTCACTGCCAGAGGGCCAAATTGTAGTTTCCAAAAACGATTGAAATCAATTATGTCTCAAATTTAACTCAACATATACCAGTGATCAAATATTATTATGGACATACTTCTGGTTTTCATGATTTCATGGCAGATTTTGTCATGTTTTCTTCATGATTCCAATTATTTGACATGTCAAAATTGACCTGAGGGCCACATTGAGGGTTGATGGGGGCCGCATGTGGCCCACCCCTGCTCTAGGACCATGATGCTACATAAAACAACTGAGAATTAAGAGGTAGGAATATGAGATTAAACACAATGACAAGAAGGTGGCTATGAAGAGTTAAGTCAGTAAATAAGCTGAAGGGATATAAAGGAAGAAAATCTTTTAGTCTGCTGATGATTGGAAAAAAAAAAAAGTATCCTTACTACTGGAGGCTGTAAGTGACAGCCATGTTTTTTGTTTACACTTTTCTCATTTATTTTTTCCCCCCACTATTTTAACAAAATGAAGTTCACAAACATGTCGGTTGGAAACTAAAGAGAAATACAGAAAAGTTTGGGGCGCCGGTGGTGCAGTGGTTAGTGGGCGTCCCATGTTCGAATCTGACCTGTGGCTCGTTTCCATCATGTCATTCGCCTCTCTCTCCCTGACTTCAGACTGTCCTCTGTCCTATCTCTCCAATAAAGGCACAAAAGCCCAAAAATGAATCTAAAAATAAAAAGGTATGCAAAATTGTAACGAGAGGCTATTACCTTACATTTTACTTTATTATCCGCATGTTGCCTTTATTCTCAATATTTTGACTTTGAATTTATTCTTTAAATTGTCACTTTTCTTTAAAATTTTCAATGAAATAAACATCCCCCTCCTCTCAAACTGTCTTACTGCGAGTACCGATCATTTCTGAACTCCTCAATCCTCACCTTCATCAACACATGAATCCTTTTTTTATTATAGACTTTATTTGACATGGACATCACAGTTACATCGGCCCTAATCCTCCGTCGTAGCTAATACCTGTCCAAAGGATGCTTTTGTAAGAAAACCAGAAGATGAGAAGCGGAAGAAAAGCAATAAGACAGATAGAAACAATAAAGAGAAAATTACTAAAATAATAAAATGTGCAATATTAGTGATAAAAGAGGACCAATATATTCAGAGTCTAAACACGTGAACTGTTGAGCAAAGGCAGCATCAGACAGAAAAAACACTCATAAGCTTTTCATGTGAGCACTGTTGTTTTGATTTCAGCCATTGTCTAAACATTACTGTTGCTCTCTAATGCCATAACTTTTGTTTTATTAAAACACAGACCCCGTATGCCCAGTAGATGTCGCTAAACACTGAGTAAACACACCTATGACACACACCGGCATTGCCATGCGACAGTTTTCCAAGTGCCAACATCATCCCTGGATCCACTGCGCATGCGCACGACGATCCCATTCTTGTCCTGCAGGCAGCATTCCGGGTGGAGAGTGTGAGAGAAAGAGAAAGACTGGGGAGATTTTTAAGGCCGTATACTTAAAATTGTGTACAGCAAGAGCTAATCGCTGTGCCCACTGACCCGGTGCGGAGTCTAAGCAGGATATGGTGAGTAGAAACATGAAGGTTGAAGGTTCATTGTCACATTTTCTTCTTTGTGCTGCCAGCCTGTCTGTCTGTCTGCTGCTGCCTGTGATCTGACGTTTCATTGAAAGGAAGGGCTTCGCTAGGGGCTAGCTTTAGCTTTTATCCCTCACACACCTACTGTGTCTGGTACATTGGGAGGAAAGGAAAACACACAAAGAGAATTCATGTGTCATGGGAGGCTTATGTTTCAGGTCGGAGGTGTTTGGAAGCTGTGAACAGGCTCCTTTCGTTTAGGTTATTTCTAGCTGTGATGGTCAGGCTGTGAGCTAGCTGCAGCTCAGCTAGCAGCAGAAAAAAAGGAGAGGGGTGTGTGTGTGTGTGTGTGTGTGTCTGTGTGTCTGTGTGTCTGTGTTTATGTGTGTGTCATACCAGTCATCCAGTAAATCAGTGACACATGAAGAGAGGTTTAACAAAGGTGAGAAAAAGACCAGCACATAATATGATGTCATCTAATTAGCATGTCATTGTCATTGTTCACAGACACTCCTGCTCAAATATGACTCCAATACAATTCATTGAGTTAATGGAGTAATGTTCTTCAAAAATATTCATTTGAAACTACTTTTTAAACCAATTTCAAACTCTTTCTGTGCAGTCGAGAATACATGGGCGTCCATTCTGCTGCCTTGTGTTTATTTAGATTTATTTAAACTCTCATTGCTCACAGATGTGCAGCTCAGAAATAAAAGATAACGATAACAGGAACAACATAAAATACCTGGTGAGCTGATGGGAAAAATGTCAGCCAGGCTTTACACGGGGAGAAAACATTCACATTTCATGACATGAGGCTGAAGAAAATGGCCATGGACGCTCAGGTGGAGAATCATCATCCTTCACTGTCGTGGCTAACAACAAAGGTTTAGTCCGTTTTTAAATTGATTTAGATATTTTAATGTAAACATTGCAATACAATTCAGCATATTGTACACTTAATATCCAAAGTCTTAACACATTATTGCACCAAGGGTATCATAGTCTAGCGAGTCTGACTCATATCTCCCAGGTTTGATTTTCACTTCTCAGCACAGAGGCTCACATCTGATAGAGCCGTTGTTTGAGCATTCCTTTCTGCTAGATAATCTTGTTATCACACAGAAGCCTTGGGGGTAATTTAAAGGGAAGAAGCACCCTCAGCATATGACTGAACAGTGTGGAACTGGAACAGATAGTCCCCACACTGACGTCCACATTTGTTTGGAGTTGCTGCTGAAGCTTAACCCCTCAGCCCCCCCGTGTCTCCATGGCGCTGCTGGTGTGTCAGGCTGTGAGCGGTTGAAAGCTGTCAGGGATGCGGGTGTGTTCGTGTTTGGGTCGGGGGATTTCATTCAGCCATTCAATTGTTTTGTCCTGTATGTTAATGGATGAGAATCATTTGTGAAAATACATTTGTTGTTTAAGCAGCGCTGTCCAAAAGTATTGAAAGACCCGAAAAAACATCATATCCATTTGTTACTGTCTCGTATGTCATTCCAAAACCATGAGCACTGATTTGATATATGGTCAAACTTTCTGTAAGATTGTGGAGCCAGGCTGCAGAGAAAAATGAATCGAGCCCGATTGATTAATCGGTTGGCAGATAACATTGGCTGGTGTAAGCACATCGCTTGACTATTGGTTTTGTCTGATTTTATCTTCAATATGTGCCGATATATGATGTAACTCGGTTTATTATTGTAAAAAAATGGTGTTTCAGTGCACTGTGTTATTCTGGCCGGTAAAGGCTTTTGTTCAACTGTAAACAAAATGTTTGATGACAGACTTTGAGGGATAAATGTGAGTTTAAATCTATTTCAATCACTCTCAAAAAGCGACAGCTCCAAGACAGATATCGGCTCATATATCAGTTTCACAATTGTATTTTTCTCTAATATTGGTGTCGGCCATCAAAAATCCCAAATGGGTCGGGCCCTAAAAATGAATAACCAAGCATTACCAACGAGCAAAGTCAGACTTTCTTACAGTTGACAATAAAAAGGATTATGGGTGAATCAGCATTGCTTTCTGCCTTAGCATGTGTACATTTTAGCTTTTGGACAGAGGCCTTGTCATGCTTTCACACCATGGATGATGCACTCAGATAAAGGTTAAGCTAATAGGGGGCTCCTAGATTAATTGTTGCCAATTAGCGGTGAAAAAAGAAGACGCTTTTTTGGATTGGTCCATGAGAAACATGTTGCACACTCAGGTATTGTGTAAAACATGAAGAACAGCATGTATACATACTGTGTGTATTTTATTCTATAGATGGAAGCATCCAGCTGTGTTAAATGGCACCATGCTCTTCTTCAAAACAAAACCTACATGTACACTCTTTCACTCCATGAACACACTGCCCCAGAGTCGAGCACATCTCCGACTCTGTGGGTTGAATGCTGCTGAAGTGTTTTGCTAATCAAAACTAAGAATACTTGCAGCACTTTTCAGTGAGCAGGCCAGTCAAGTTTTTCTCAGCCAAACTGGGAAAAACCACTTCCTGCTTTGTGCAAGGGACAATTATCATTGAAAAAAAGATTGAAAAACAAGACAAACAGAAACCATTTCCCACAAAGTTGCAGACTGTTGTTTGGATCTCACACAGTCAGGCTTTCATTTTTTGAATACACAGACAGAATCAAATCTGTTTTCAAAGTATGATTCTAGACGCAAAAATTGAAGAAAAAAAAAAAGTTCAGATTAGCAAATTGGAGGATTTGCTGCTTTTCATTGCTTTAGGTATAGTTCAATTACTTAGTTCACAAAACCAAAACCAACACATCTAGAGACACCTCCTGCTTAACCAATATTCTTTCAGAAATAGTCAAAAAAAATCCCAAAAGAAGGAAAATCCTAAAGGAAATGTGACTTCTTTGGTCACCTAGGTACGATTTTAGAAAAAGTTCAACCAAAGACTCTTATAGTCTCATAGTTTTTTTGGGGGGGGGAGGGGGGGAGGGCAATATCATTTGGCAATATCATGTAAAAATCAAGGTTAAAAAATCCAAAAAGGTAATAAAGCCTTTAGTCTTAGACATACAAAGGCTCTATTGCACACCTTATAAAACCTGAAAGTACACCAAGAAGCAAACACTAATTAGAAGATACCACGCCGTCTTTTGACTTTAAGCTTAAATGGAAATTCAGATTTATTGAATGGGCCTTCTTCAGCTGACTCAATAATGTTGAATCTTATATTATTGACAGATTGGATGGTAAACTGACTCTGTTTTATCCTCTGCTCTCATTTGTGGTCCTTCAGGGCTCTCCAGGCGAGATCCCGGGACAAAACATGGAGCTCTAAGTCAGCTCTCTCCATCCATCTCTATTTCCTGCCTTGCCCGCTGCTCGCCAAAACCATCTCCACTACCCTGCTGTAGCGGTTTGGCTCAGACTCCTTCAAGAAAAGAAGAGGGGGGGAAAAAACCCAAGTGGGAGGGAGCGGTAAACTTTCCCCAGCTGCTGTCCAGACACACACATGCTGCATTGCTGCCATTCCCCAAGCCCTGCTCCATCCATCTCTAGGGCACTGCCACTAGCTTGCTAGCGAGCTAGCACTTTGCACAAACACAAGGCCTGTCCTTGGGGATAAAAATACAAGCACAAGGCTGTGTGCAATTGCCTCTTTCTTTTATCTCACTTTTTCCGGGTCACTCTGCCACACACTCGCTAACTGGGGCTCCTTTTGTTGAGCTGTCATTCCTGCTGCATTGAACGGTGGAGGATTGCTGGTATCCAGTCAGTCAGTCATTCATTCATACAGACAGGCTGAGGAAGCCAGAGGGGTGGGTTATCAGAGGCCAGGATGATGGAGCCCAGCATGGAGAACTGCCTGGCTCTGGTCCTGCAGAAGGACATGGGTCGACGGCTGCAGGTGGGGCAGGAGATCATCGATTACTTTTTGGACAAAGAGAAGTCCCACGACCTGGAGCAAGATCAGACGGCGCTGGACAAGATGGTCGACGGCATCGCCAGCACCTGGGTCAACTCCAGCAACTTCAAGGTAAACTCGACGGGGATTATGGGTCGGGACAGTCTCAAGGTGTGGGGCATGTTTCCACACAGCTGAACCCGCTAATGGTCTTACTGTGACCACCTGCATTTCCCCACATTTGCAACCAGTACAGCTCGTTATGAGGCTGCAGGCTGAAGATATCTACTTGAGCAATACCATTACAATATGTACCTGGAAGTCATTTAGACCCCAAATGTCATAAAAATGTCCCATGGTAAAAATATATGTATATAGAAATTAGAATATCCCCCATAATACTTCTCTCTGATTGGAAAGGTCATATTGATCTGGTTTATTTTTAAATGTCCAAACATGACTGAGCTTTGTGAGCCTTCCTGACACATCCTGTAGGCTTTGAGTCAAAAAGAGTAACTGGCATTGAATGTCAAAGTTAGCTTGTTGCAGACCTCTGTGTTTCTTTACTGTTTTTCTACTGCACTTCCATACTATTGTACAGCCATATAATGTCCTTTTTCTACTTTGTTTAAGAACACATTTCCATATTTTCTGTGTAGAAACTATTCCCAGGCAGGCAGCAGCACACAGCATCATTGTCCCCCTTCACCAGTTAGCTGGCCCCCATTCTTCTTCTGTGATTGATTGTGCGTTATTTTGGAGTTCAACCCAGGGCACAATTTGATCTGACCCTGAAGTTTGATTACATCAGCAGTTCTCTCCCTGCCCGACCAAAGGTTTCATTCTCTGCCACGAGAGTAAGAACACATTGTTTACCAGAGCTCCGATTTCATGTCAGGCTGTGCTGCTTTTGCTATGTGGGCCTGAAAATGTCGAAGATATCTGCCTGAACAGAGCCAAGCCTGCCCTCGATGCCCTACATAATGTGGCACAGAGAGGAGGACGTAAGGCTTATAGTAGTGTATTTCTCTCTTCTGGTGTCTCTGCAGTTTCAGCGCTGCTTTGATGCTATGTTGTGCTGGGACGGTAGCTTTTTATGTGTTGCAAATTACAATGTTTGCTGCATCTCTTTGTTTTTGCTCATATCTGAGAGAAATGTTGATGAGAGGGCAGGAAGAAGTTTGAAATATGTTTTTAGGACACACAGTCAGAGAGGTTTTCATTGGGTCTGACCTGGTGATGTCAGCAGGTACTTCAAGGTCTGAAAGTGAATATGTTTGGTAGAAGACAAAACTTGTTGTGGGTCTACATTGTAAAAGTATTTAGCCATCAAAATGTCTGATCATTTCCACAATGCCTCTTCCATAAAGAAATGGATGTAGCCAATATGATGTTAACGTTGGTTTCTGGTCTCGTGTTTTGAAGTCAGAATGTGAGGTTTTGCATCCTGGTTTTCCAAAGTGACCACGAGAGGACAGAGATGTTGCATCATCACTGGTCTGCATTTGGATTCATAACGATTACGAATCTCCTGTCAACAGTTGGATTCGACATGACGATGCATCACGATGGGTTGCATCCTCAGTTTCCTATCTAAATGCACATGGCTACTTCTTTTTTTTTATCAATGAAGTCAAGCAGTTATATAAATATGAACTACCCTTTCTATTATTTGAAAAAGGCTGTAGAAATCAATGTCAACAAGATAAATAACTTCAGTCCAGCTATGGCGGACAAAAATCTACAATCAACGTCAGTGTGCAATAATCGATTCTGTCCTGTCACTGCATCGATGCAGAATCGCCAACGTCCACAATGTGATGCATAGCAGAAATGATTTATTTCAAATACACCTAATCATTATGTATTACAGAAGACGTAAACATTGAATTCAGACCATGAAGTCATTTGGAAAAATGTCTACTGCGATGAATCGACTTAGGAGGCTCATTTCCAAACAACAACATTGTTCTTTTTGCAACATGTGCAGTCGCCCCCTGCTGGCTATTTACAAAATGTGGTTTTATGGTAATCTTCCATTGGTCTCGCTTTTGAAGCTACAAGGCTTCATAGTTTTCATACAGTCTATGGCATCAGTTAATCCATCCTGCTGCGAGTACTGCTGAAAAGACTTAAGGTATAAATCATCAGCCTTAAGTGTTGATTTTTTTACATTTGTTTGGCGTGATTGGGCTGGTTAAAAACAATAACACACATCTCCTAACACACATATTGACACTGCTTGTGTTGTTAGTTATCCCAGCCGAGGCGGTTTGCTCAGCACAGTCCTCGCTGCTGATCACTTGGCAACTAATGTGGAAACTATTTAGTCTGCGAGAGAGAAAGACAGAGAGCGGGCGATAGATTCATTTGCCATAAATGGAGCTTTGGGCGGAAGACTCTTATAGCACGCAACTGTTTAAAAGAACGAGCTTCACAGTCTTCAACAGCCACACTTGAACGTCAGAGTGTTTGCTCTGCTGCAGGTCTCTTTTGTGTTTAGATAACAAACATTTGGTCATTGTCCTGCAACTACAAGTCAAGTGTGTGTGAAAAGTCGTAATGCTGCAGACCAACAGAATATCCTTCAGTGTGTTGCATCATGCAGAACTACCAGTGCAGTTTAGTTTGGGTGCACAACATGAAGTACGGTATGCATCCAGAAGTATTCTCTTTTCTTGATGAACAAGTTTGTTTCCATGGCAACCCAGGTATTGTGTCCATGTAGTATTCAAACATTACAAAAAGCCCGATCGAGGTTACTCAAGGAGAAAACTGTTGGTCCTTTATAATACTCCAAGGATAAGTGCATGCTGTGGAACTTTTGAATTTGAAAATATAGTTTTGGGATGATTCAGGCTACGAGCTTTGTGAGGTCGCAACTTAACCACTACAGTATGTTTGCAAATGTTAGAACTGAGAGTGTACTTAAAAGACGATTTGTTTGGTTAGTGTCAGCAGGTTTTGCTCTTTTGTCACACACACAGCGTCAGTAATAATACCTCTTCCTCTGCTGAGCTGTTTGGTGGAATTATCATTTGAGGGATGAAACTGCAGATTTGTATCTTTTACATTGCAGGGTAGCCTCCTGCCAAGAAAATTCACCACACAATGGGCTCCAATGGCCCTGAGGAACAAAAAAAGGGAAGCTTTCAACGTCCTTGTGTTGCATGAAAAATGTTTTGATCCATTAAAAGCATTTTTTTATTGAAGTTGTTTGCTTACAAAGCAGATAGCTCTACGGAAAGCTTGAGTTCTGACCTTTTTATGACCTGCATCATAATTCAGAATTCTTTTAGACAAATGATTGCAATTGAATCACAGCAAAGTATCTCAATACTGGGTTCATACACATGTAGTAAGCCAGATTTTCAGCCAATGGAAGGTTGGGGGTTCGATCCCCAACTCCTGCACCAACATGTCAGATGTGTCCTTGGGCGGGGCGCTGGTGGCGCAGTGGTTAGTGCGCGCCAGCTTGTGAACTGTAAAATGTCAAAGTAGAAAGCATCAAGTGATTGCTGCTCCCAGACTATTTTTGACGGACATTTGATGATACATTCATTTGAAATCTCACATGGAGAGAGTCATGTGCGGCGTACATCAGAAGCTGTTGATGCAGCCATCTCCTACTCTGGGTGTGTCAGGGTAGCACCCACAGCCAAGCAGTGGTTTCAGCTGCCAATTCAAATGAAAAGAAAGTGTGATCACCTGATGATTGGCTACATTCAGAGGGGATGGTCTTGCAGGGGAGTTAGAGTCAGTGGATTCACTGTAGTGAGTGTGCAGATTATCTTTTCGGACGAGGTTATTTAGTCTGCAAAGTTGTCTGAGCACGTTTCTGGCGTTTTCATCTCCTTCTGTATGCAAAGCTGGTTTGTATCCCCCATCAGCTCAATATCATCGTGTACTGTACTCACCTTACCTTAAAATGTAGACTTCTGCAGGATGCAATGTGCGTGTATTTTGCTCATTTCAGTTTCATTTTATGTGCAGGTTAAAGGGAAACTTGCAGCATTTCAGCTAGTTGCATATTAATTTTCTTTTCCCCATCCTGTGGACGTGGTTCTTTTCTTTCTCTATTTTGCAGTGCCACAAATCCCCCTTAAAGAAACAGCAACTAAAGGATGTGATTTGTGCTTCAGCTCTCCTTTCATCCCTCCTTTCTCACTCCTTTTCTGCCTCCAGGAGACCAGTTAGGCTCTTGTCAGTAACCATCTATCACACCAGCGCTCTCCTCCATCATTTTCCCCTCGACCTCTCCCTGAGCCGAGCTGAGCTCGGAAGCTGAGCTGGTTTACTGACTAAATCGATGCAGGCTGGCAGGACTGGTTTCCGGATTGACGAGCCCTGAAGCGATCGCTCAGACGAGCTGGTGCCACCTGTAATGTTGTTGTCAGCTGTGTCTGGGCTGAGTGGTGCAAGCAGGGCTAGAGTCGAGGCATTTACAGGATCATACAGGGTGTACATCGCTTAAAATTATTATTTTTTCTTTCACTGAGGGCTGGGATCTTGAAGAGAATATCTTACCTTCAAAGAAAAGGTTAATCATTTGTACTTTGAATAAGAATCTGGGGCTGTCAGTGCCAACAACAAGAACTTTTAGAGGACATACCATCTGGTGGCTGGAGTAATATAATTGAGCAATTCTTAAACTTTTTTGTTATCCTGAGTCATTCCGACTCATCCACAGATGCCCCTAGGTGCTGAGCTTGACCACCCCTGTAGCTGATGCATTATGCATTGTCTCTCCTGGGGTTTCAGTCAGATCAGCTAAAAGTGTTTTTGAAATGTGTCCCTGCTTGTGATTCTCAGACTTGTGTTAGAGGACTAAGGCGGTCTTTGGGGAGCCGTTGAGTGGTGGGTGTCTCGGTGTAGTCTCTGCTATGAAATTGCTTTGTCTCTGTTGCTTATTATTACTGCTTGGTTCCATATTGGTTAGTGATGATATTTCCTCACTCGTCTCCCTTGCAACAACAACAAAAAATCTCTCTGGGATCATAAAGGTTGAGATGTAGAGTGTGTGTATCATGACTATGACTTGCAGTGTAGTCCTGCAAAGGTATACAGCAACACAAACATATCCCAGTTGTAAAATGTAGCATGCACCAGTTTTATATGACGTACTTGTTTGTGCTTTTGCAACTAAATCAGGCTGGCTTTGTGTGGCTTGTTGCTTTTTGGGGAAACGGTTGCATTAAAAAAAGAAAAGAGACGGGGAATACATGACCTTTTGTCTTTGTCAGGTTATGGTCTGTGTCCGTAGGGAGGACCGACCAGCTGACATCATCAAAGACCGGACAGATGATTAGTGGTCTGGTACTCAAACCCTCGACGCTGAATGCTCCAGGGTGCACCTCAACGGCTGCTGCTCACTTTGAAGTTGGACTCGTAAAGGGCTGTTTCTGTTGCCCTGCAGGGGAGTATCACGTCTGAGCAGGATGTCGTACAGCAAATAATGTGTCCCATTAAGGCACCCATTCTTCCCGTGGTGACCTCTTCAGTGCTCACATTGGTTGGCTGTAATCTCAGTGCACAACACTGCAAAGTCGGCAAACTAATAGAAGCACTGTGTCCGTGGTCCAATATCAATATTTAAGTGCTTACCGCTAAAAAGCGTCATTGTGGTAAAAGGAAATGTGCATCCAGCATTTGACAAACCACGCACTTTTACATTTGCAAGTGCAAAAACATTAAAATGAATGTGGAGATATGATATCACACTCAGGGATGCTGTGATTCAAAAAACATTTCAAACTAAAGCACGCTTCAAAAGGACACTCACTGTTCTCTAAGTTAAAGGTGCTGCTTCTGATTATTTTCTGATTCACTCTGAGGATTTAACCACGGGGATCTATTCTAAGATTATTGGTAAAGAATCTGCAAAGTTGTAGAAAAAAGTCACTGCTTTACGTTTCCAACATGTTGGTTTTACTGCAACGTCTTGACTCAGCAAACCTCCACACGCTCAATCAAGTTTAGATAAAGAGTCATAGAGTTTGTGCAATTCTGTTTCAGATATCATCTGTTTTCAGTGTGAGCCCATGTGCAGCCAGCATGGTCGTACAGCAGCTAAATGTCAGGGTTCATTTCCTGAGTCATTCTAGTTTGAAGGAGGACTTTGGAGCCTGGGCCCCGCGCTAAACGTTAATCCTAAACCATGTTAACTTTGTGAACTCTGGCAGAGCGCAGGTTTGTGCAGAGCTCACAGAGCTCATGAAGGACGCCTTCTACTTAACGCAGAGCTGGAGTGTGTTCTGCCCCTGCTATGACATTCGATGATTTACAAATCACTAAAAAACCTGTGTGTGTGACGGGGAGAGAGAGGGGGTGTAATGTGAGTGGGGGTTGTTGTGTGAGGATATATGGATTTAGTTAAGTCAGGGTTTCAGTGTGTGTGTGTGTGTGTGTGTGTGTGTGTGTTATGAATGAAACAGCTGCCGTCACACATGTTTTGTGAGGGGGATTTACTGTTTTGATTGTGGTTGTGTGAAGCTTTGTGTGATACTGATATAATATTCATGTTGTTTGTTAAATGAAACATGGCTGTCTGATTTTTCTTGCTTGGTTTGGATCTGAGGAATTGATCAATTCCAATCTGGTTCAAAGTTGTCAAACTTGTAAAACTAAACATCTTTATTAACAAAGAGCAATAAACGAAACTGTACAATCTTATTTATCTAAATACCAAATACTGGAGATGCACGATCCACCTTTTTTCAGTTGCGATCCGATTGTGATACATAATGTACCGATACTGATTCCGATATTTGTATTATCGTAACTAATATTGTTATTGTTTTTTCACTTTGGCATAATCTGTAAGGCTACACAAAGCTGGAGTAAACCCAGCATTGCATTTCATTGTGCAGGCTTCACAAACACACAGGAAGCAGCAACAACTGCTTCCTGTGTGTTTGTTTTTCAAATTTGTTTTTCAAATTAAATATTTTAAACTGAAGTGTAAGAATTTTACTTTAGCTCATATAGAAGGAGCTGTTCCATCTCATCTGAACGTCATCCTGGAGACGGTTTGTTGACACTTCTTGGAGTTCGGTCTGAACGTCTTCAAAGCGAGACTGTACGAGCTGAGAATGTTTTAAGCGCCCAACGATCTTTCTTAATCAGTGACGTGAATCAGTCTGATCAGTAATTGACGTCAATATTCGACCCGATCGGTCCCATCTACTGTTTGTATTTTCCTGTCAGAACTGTCAGTTTTGGCTCTTGTATGTCAATTTCTGAATATTTCTTTTTACTGCCGATTTCCATGCGCCGCTGTCCGTCAACGCCACGCACTACGTTGCTGTTTGCTGCCTCTCTAGCCAATGCTCCTGTTTCCACAGCAAGCGATTTGGACCATCTCCGGAGCGTGCAAGCAGCGCCACTCCACCACACTCTTCTATTGGGGTAGCCCTACTAAAAACTCTGCGCTGTACAGTCTTGCATGGCATCATCAGACCTTGGTTTTGGACAGAATCCCCCTTTTTTCATTTAAAAATTGGTCTGTTTGTCATGTAGTCAGCGTCCCTCCCTGCTGTTGTGTGTGTGCTGTGCAGGTGCTGCAGGAGCAGAGGTGCTCAGTGTAACTGTGCTTGTGTGTGTTTTTATGTGTGTGTTTGTGCAAAAGCAGCGCAGTCAGCTTGGCAACAGGACTGCTGCCATGATGTAAATGACGCAGCACTTTATAGAGAGGGAGGAGCAGAGACGAAGAGAAAGAGGAGGAGGAGTGCAGACGGTGAGTTGTGGTGGACCTGCTGCTGATGCTAATAGAGGGAGTGTAAAAGCAGCCAGCTTCTGGATCCAAAACAAGGAAGCTTTTTCTTTCGGTTTTTCCCCCTCGGCTTCCCTCCTTCCTTCTTACTCTTGTTTTTCAGTCCTCCTTCACCTTCTTCTGTCTCTTCTTATCACTCAACCGCGCCTGATTTCTAACGCAGTGTAACCTCCTTTCTCCTTTGTTCTCTCTCTCTCTCTCTCTCATGGATGCAATCTGTGGCCTATTTAGAGATTGCTCTGTGTAAGAGACGATGCCTTTGTGTGCCACCAGCAGCAGCAGCAGCAGCTGTAAATCCCCATGTCGTGATGACCCCCACCATCACTGCCACTACAAATCAGCCCAGTGGTGGGACCCTTTGCAGCGCTGACCCCATAGTCATAATCTGCTCTGTTATTTAATCTGCTCGACTCCAGGATTTTTCCTTTTTTCTCTCTGAGATAAGCCTGCGTGTGTGGCAATCCCCGATTTCACCAGGTCCCCGTTTGCCATGTGACGTAGGAGAGATGTAGCCTGATTTTATTTTGTCAGCAAGTTTTAAAATTCATTTTTTTGTATTTCTGTGTTGTTGAAAAGTGAGGCACCCTTTCTCTGTTAGTCTCCCCAAACACTGTGAATGTAAATAGAGTTTCACTCGGCAACAACTGGTTGGCAATTAATGAAGCGCAGCTGTGTGCTGGCAGACAGAGAGAGGAAGTAGACGTCTGAGTGTGTTCAGGCTGCACTTGTCTTCCTCCCATTACCGCACAATGAGGGCCAATAAGTCTTATCATCGCTACACTGACGCAATAACAACTGTCTCATACACTGATGGATCTGTACGTAGAGTTATAGATGCTTAAACCCTTGATGCATGACTGTCTGTTGATTGGTTGTAGGCTACAAGTATAGACTCCAAATATGCAGTAATGTCTTGTGCAAAAAATTGCACAAAGCTTCACAATGCTCAATTTATGACATGTTTAATGAACCCTGGAAATTAGAAGATATGCTTTTTTTAATTATCCCCCGAGGGGAAATTACATTTTTACACTCTGATTTTTGGATCATGCTACATACACATGGGTCAGAAATATACACACACATGCACACACAGAAGCCTATGGACATGCACTAATGGAGAAATGTCAGAGTGAGGGGCTGCACATGAAAGAGAGCCTGAGACACCAGACCAATGTCCATATTTTGGTCCTTACAGGGACGGTTCCAAACTAAAGTCCAGAAAGTCTAAGCTACTGCTGCCTCAAATTGTAATTTTTAATTAGAGTAATAAAATAAAACCATGAAAAGAAAAGAGAAAATAGATTAATATACAACTCTGATGCATGTGTAAGTTTGTTTGTTTAAGCCTGTCTTGGCAAAATACAGCAAAGCATTGTGGGTATAAGGAGATGGATATGGACATCTGTTATCAGCGAGCTTCTTTGTTTTCCGTCCATGCATTATGTAATGAACTGAGGGAAAACCGCTGTCTAGACTGATGCTCATCTTAGTGTGCCGTGGTGCTTAATGGTGTCCAGGTCTTTATCCCTGACTGGTTTATTCATTCTAATTGGATGTGCTACTAAAACCGTCCAGTCAAAGAGGTTCTAGTTTGTGAACAAAATAAATGTTTAAAGGAGACAGGGTTTGCTATTTCCTCATGTCACTGACTTGTGCAGAGGAAGACAGGAGCACAACATTGAATAAAGTTGCACTTCTTTCTTTTTATGCCCTGACTTGACTCAGGATATTCCCTCGGCCCCGCCCCCCTCCTGTCCGACTGGGATTGGAAGGTGCATGGATCTGGAGGATTTCAGGGACAGTTCTCCTAAAATGATCTAGAGGTTTTCAGGAGTGCATATTTGAAAATGGCTTTAATGATGTCCTTTATAGTCTGTGCAAGTTCAATACTCCCGTCGTCTGAGCCTGGCCCTACACTTTTCTCTTTTTGGTTAACAAAGGGACAGAATGCGAGGTCTCAGAGAGGGTTTGATGCCATCTGAAGCCGCACATATGGACTTATTGCACTAATTTAAAGACATATAGTATCCATAGCATTTAGTATGACTAACTCCCATTCCCTCCAGGTGAAAGTCTCTGCACATTACAGCTGAGAGAAGAGAGGCTTTTTAAAATCCTATCACAGCAGGGTCTCTTCTGTGTGTTTGTTTCCCTGAACGAGGAACCTGCAGGCATTGATCAGCTGAGTCTCCATGTGTTTGTGTTTGTGTTTGTGTGAAGAGTACTGGTCCTAACATTGTGTGCATGTGTTGGAGTCTCGGCTGAGCTTGACACCGTAAACATCTAAGTTTTTAAGGCACCACCTCCTTTTTTTTTTAAATGTAGAAGCAATCCTATATGTTTTAAAATTCTACTATATTTTATTCAGTGATCACAGCATGTATCCAGGCAGAACCATGTTCCTCTAAGGAACAAAAACATACACATGCTCTCTTTCTCTCCATCTTTCTGTGCGTCTTTGTATTGAACTCTGTCGGCCCGCGGCACCTTTTCGGCCTCTTTGTGCTGCGTCACTCTGTCTAGATTTTAAATGCCTCAAATATGAGTTTTACAACATATACAACACACAGCTTTTTGTCTTTAAATTCTGTTGGCTTGGAAAAGAGTCCTTGCTTAGTCATATATATGAGCTGTGTTTCTACCGCAGGAGCTGTCCCCAAGGAAGAGGAAGCGTGTGGAGTAACTCTGTGTTTCCACCAGGGAGACATATGTGCATACACCATCTTAAATTGGTGTTGTTGTAGTGACATTAGTTTACAACCAAGAAATCAACCAAGAAATCCCAGTTGATGTTAGATACAGTGTCTGGATCGATGTACCTATTCAGGGGTCAATCATCCAGTGTCGTCTTTGCACGAGTAAAACACAAGATTTTCTCATTGATGGTGGACATCCCCTTCTTTAACAGAAAGTCTATTATTTATTTATTTTTTATTTTTTAAACCTTTAAATGTTGTCCTTGCTGTAGGCTTTTGTTTGAGCATCAGTCGGTGAAGTGTTAAACCTTCCTGCCCCAAGGTCTTGTTGTTGATGTGCGTCTTTGAAAACCCCAAAAAAGCAGTACTTTGGAAAAACGTGTGACAAGACACCAACCCCTCTAACACTTTTTTAAAATCCTCGCTTCATGTTCTTAAAAAGAGTCTTTTTGTCCACTCGGTTTCCCTTTGATCCGCTCTCATCCAGCGGTGTTTTCCATGTCAGCCTCCTGCGGTTTTAACGCCCGTATCATGTTATCAATTTGGTCATTTGTTCTGCAGAGTCAGCAGAGGAAGGTACAGCTAATGCGCTCTGTCATGGTCCATCGTTAGCACAGTGTGTAAGAGTGCTGTGTCATGAACAGAAGAGTGTGTTGTACGATACAGAAATGTGCCGTGAAGCAGATAAAATACTTTATTTAGACTCAAGACCGTTACAACATCAGGAAAAGGAAGAGGGAGCAATACAGCAGATAAATTGTATGTCCTACACACACAGAAACATAAGTTGTTTGTTTGGCATGGTTACTAGTTTTCTAAATGCTCTCATCATTATTTAAATGAATAAGTCATACATGACACACACCCAAAAGCAGAAACTAGACATTAGCATACAGGTTGAATTTTAAAAACATTTATTTTTCAAATGATGAGTGAGGCAACAAATGATTGGGTTTGCTGCAGTACAGTATTGGAGTGGGTGTGGCTCAGTGGTAGTCGGCCGTCTCTCAGGCAGAAGGTTGGGGGTTCGATTCCCCAGCCCCTGCAGCGAAATGTCCGATATTTCCCTGGGCAACACCATCGCTCCCACTGCTTCCTCGGTGGAGTATAAATGTGTATGAATTGGATTAGTTACTTCTGATGGTCTCTTTACTCAGCAGCCTCTACCATCAGTGTGTGAATGTGTAGGTGTGACCTGCGGTGTAAAAACATCAGAAGACTAAAAAAGAGATATACAAGCTCAAGTCCATTTAGCATTAGGTAACCATTAAGTTTGGCTGTTTGTTTTTGCAACTGGAGGCTCAAACAAATTATTTTGTACCAGGCGTTCCACCAGGCCTCTACCAGGCTCCAGCAGCTGTCTGCCACCACCAAGCCTGGTTGTGGTTGTTGCTACTTGCTCTTCAACAAAAAGGTCTATCTCTGTTCAACCCACGATTGCTTTGCAGAATGATCATTAAGAATTGAAGTAGCCACCATCAGCTCTGCATCCTAACAGGTGACCTGTTGTGATTTTTACCTGGACTTTCCTTCTCTTTGACCTTCAACAGTCCCAATCAAACAAACTACAACCCTCCACCTCTTTGTTTTTCTTTGTACGTGAGCATTCTCACCCTGACACCCTGACTCAGCCGTCTCTCTGCCTTGTCCAGTTGTGTTTGGTAGCCGTGTTAGTTTTGCTGCCACTTTCATTAAGCTCGTTGTCTGCCTATTGAGTGAAGTCCTCCTCTATTCTGCCTGGCAGGTGTCGTATCGGTGCATGCATGGCACCCTCAGACAGACACTCGAAGCATTTTGCAATTCAGGATAAAAAAGCTGCAAATGAAATCAGTTCATTTTAAAGTTTACCTGAAGGTCTTGCTGCGAAGTGTTAATTTATATCCCTGAGTAATATCATCCTGGTAGTTCAGATGTTATTTTTGGGTGTTAAAGGCTTAGAGGGAGCATGTGTTTCTTTCACCTTTAATAGCATCTTGTTTTATATCATTGGTTTTCTTTGAGTCTGCTCATTGTTTGTTGCTGTTTTTAGTTTAACCCCCGTGGCAAACGGGACTCATGAGCACTTCGGCTCACATCACACCCTGTCCCGTGGTTACCGTCTGATGGGGCACAGTCACTACCTCTAGGACACAGTTAGAGTGCTTCAAAATAAACCAGGCACTTAAATCCAGCGGTGAAAGAAGTACACAGATACCTAATTAAAGAGAAAGTTTTCATATCATGTACAGAGTTGATTATCAGTGAACTCTAAGCACAGCACATTGACAAATGCAACAAAAGTCTTAAATAAATAATCAAGAATATGGTCAACAACATCTTATGTGCAATACAGGAGGGCCAGCCCTGATGCTGGGGGAACATAGGGCTGAGGGAACATAGGGCTGAAGGGAACATAGGGATGAGGGAATATAGGGATGAGGGAACATAGGTCTGAAGGGAACATAGGTCTGAAGGGAACATAGGAATGAAGGGAACATAGGAATGAGGGAATATAGGGATGAGGGAACATAGGTCTGAAGGGAACACAGGGCTGAGGGAACATAGGGCTGAAGGGAACACAGGGCTGAGGGAACATAGGGCTGAAGGGAACATAGGGATGAGGGAATATAGGGATGAGGGAACATAGGTCTGAAGGGAACACAGGGCTGAGGGAACATAGGGCTGAAGGGAACATAGGGATGAGGGAATATAGGGATGAGGGAATATAGGGATGAGGGAATATAGGGATGAGGGAACATAGGTCTGAAGGGAACATAGGTCTGAAGGGAACATAGGGCTGAAGGGAACATAGGTCTGAAGGGAACATAGGTCTGAAGGGAACATAGGGCTGAAGGGAACATAGGTCTGAAGGGAACATAGGGCTCAGGGAACATAGGGCTGAGGGAACATAGGGCTGAGGGAATTTAGGGATGAGGGAACATAGGGCTGAGGGAATATAGGGCTGAGGGAACATAGGGATGAGGGAACATAGGCCTGAATGAACATAAGGCTGAGGGAACATGGGGCTCAGGGAATATAGGGATTAGGGGACATAGGGATTAGGGGACATAGGGCTCAGGGAACATAGGGCTGAGGGAACATAGGCCTGAGGGAACAAAGGGATGCCCCCTCTAAATGTATTGGACATTTTGACAATCTTAATTGCAAACACAGGTGTTGTATTCCTGGAGGGAAGAACAGCAGATAGACATAAACACTGTGGTTTGTAGGCTAGCTTTAGAATTAGTTTTTCTCACTTCATATTGTTATTGCAGTTTTGTAGAAATTGGCTTTCTACCTGCTCTTTTCTGCCATCTGTTTTTCAGAGCTTTGCAGTGATTCCTCCTGTCCCTTAGTCTTACTTCCTCTCATCTGTTCTGCATGTCTTCTCTGCAAAGACACAGTCACAAGCCATATCTGTCGTATTTGTTTACTACTGATATCATAGGGATCTAATAACAGGGCTGTGGTTGCACATGGTGTGTGTGTTGATTGTGGTGCACATGCATGCTGATGTTCTCCGAACCATTCTGCATTCTGAATGTTCAAACCTCCAGCTGTGTGGTGTCCAGGCCTCAGGAGAGATTTTGTTTGGCTTCTTTTGTGTCCTAGTGTTAAAAAAAAAAAAACACGAGCACAGCCCAATGAGTAAACAGTTTATTTGAAATTGGAGATATGTAACACCACATTTATTTCCCAACAATATTTTTAAAAAATCACATAAATGAAGCGTCACAGATTTTATCCAAAGACTTTGCACATCTCCACACATCAGCAGATGCTGTGTGACAGAATGTGTTTGTAGAAAGGTTGATATTTACGGATGACAAATTAAAGGAGGAACCTCTGTACGTGGTCTGAAGCTGCACATGCAGGGCAGGAGGGATCACTGCATGTTTTGATGAGGCTGAACATGATTTGAATCATGTGCTTTGGCCTTCAACAGATGTTACCAGATGTCAAGCAAATTGATGTTTTGCTTAACACCACACCCTACTGTTTCTGTTGAAACACATGTTGAGCTTTCACTGCATGAACTGGTCCTTAATTTGAGCTTCGGCTGGTTCATAAATTCACTATCAGGGAGCCCGGATGGCGCAGGTTAAAGGCACCACTGAACATAAATGGCAACAAGGGCAGTTTGTATTTCAAGGGGAACTTTAAGTTATTCCCTATTTCTCTCTCTTTCTGGAATCTCTCTGCAGTTGGCTGTGTAATTAAGGCACAAAATGGCCTTAAAAATAAGCCAGCAACAGTGCCATAACTAAGCTCAGCCGTCATTAAGTCTTACATTCATATTGATTCCACGTCTGCGTGATAATGGCTTCAATATGACTTCACAATGCATTACGCCATTAAGGGCTATTATGTAATTTCAACACGTCTGGGAGATTTCTGAACCGCAAAACACCAAAGTGAGTGCAGCTTTTTTTTTTTTTTTTTTTACCTTAATTTGTATCCACATTTATCTTAAGAAAGTAATAACAGAATGCATTTGAAATTTGCACTAAAGAGACAGAGAGACGCACACACACAGACATGTATTAGTATCAGTAACCATATGTCTGCAGGAGGATGCTCTCGTTTCACTGTTTTCACAGCAGGCAGTCGAGCATGAAGTAACATCTCTGGAGGAAGTGAACTGGAAAAGACTGTGTGTATTTGTGTTTCTCTGTGTGTGCTACATTCACTTCTTTTTTGCTCTTTCTGACTCTTTATGTGTGGTCTGTGTTTTTTTTTTTTTTTTTTTTTTTTACATAATGAATGTTTACTGTACATCTCATGGTCTCTGCGCCACCGTGCCTGAAGCTGTGCTGAATGCGGCTGAGTCACTGTGTGGTCACTGCTAGATCGTCACTCTGCAGGAATATGATCACTGTGCTGCTGCTGCTGCAAAACATCAGAGCTACCCATCCCATTTCTACTGAAAGTGATTAAGTCATTAGACATCTAGAGTATGTTGGCTTGTGTTGGAACATGCAAAGACTTTTCCATTGAGCAACAGTGTGTGTATTTACAGCCAAACTTACAGATGGGTATTAAAGGCTGATTATGTTTTTTTTTTTTTTTTAAACAGTCTTATTTTTAGGTGTTTTAAGGTCTAAATGATAGACAGGAAGAAACCTTTGAACCTTTCTGTAATTTTTGAAGACACAGAGTAACAATCCGAGCCTGTCAGTGGAAAAGAAAGGTTGTTGATTTGGTGCATTTACTCCTTGCAGTCATTGCAGCCTGTTTGGCGGCTGCATGGTGAAGCGATTTAGTGGAGACGTTCCACACTTTGCGAATTTAGACCCCAAAGCATAGGACCTAGGTTTACAAAATACTGAACCTGGGGTGCAGAGGGACCAACAGTTAAATAATTCATTAATGCCTCCCATGTACAAGGCTTTTGTCCTCGAAGCAAGCAGCCCGGGTTCAAATCCACTCTCTCTCTCTCTCTCTCTCTCTCTCTCTCTCTCTCTCTCTCTCTCTCTCTCTCTCTCTCTCTCTCCCTCCCTCCCTCCCTCCCTCCCTCCATCGATTTCCGATTCTAACCACTGTCCTGTCTCTCCAGTTATGGCATGAAAAGCCCAAAATTAAATCTTAAAAGAATATATACGGAGACTAACCTTAAAGGAAGAATGTGCAACTTTTCACCTATAAATAAAGTATATCCTGTGTAAATGTCTCTCTGAGTCATAACTGTCTACAATGAGTAAGAAGCTTGAGTCCCTAAGGCTTTGTTGTTGTCGGAGCCGTGTTTACATGGTGTTGACATGGACGGGATGGCCGGCCTGCTTCTCTTGTTGCGTATAAAAGCTGTTTAAATGAGGGAAAATGTGATAACTCCTTGTGCAAACGGAGGAGAGGGGTTGGAGCTGTGTCGCTGTAGGAGAGCGGAGGCTTCAGAATAGCGGCGGTGTGGCCAAACAGCAGTTTGTTTTGCTTTCTTGCTGGTGCTCAAGGGCGACATCTACTGGATCAAAAAGTCACACATTCTTCCCTTAAGGAAGCAAATCAGGTGTTTCTTTTTTATTTCCCCGTCGGCTGTCAGAGAAAAGATTTGCATGCGTGCAGAAAATCACATTTCATTTTCAGATATATTTGCATAAATCAGTGACGGTCACTGTTCTATCACTGGCATGGCGGTGATAAGGTCCAGCTGCAGTCTGTAATTCGCTGCACATATTTACCTTCTAGATCACGCCTCTTTATCTGCAAACATATGCACACGTCTTGTGCTCTGAGGTGGCTTGGTGAACAAGCTGCTAGCAAACATCCTGCAGGAAACATAGCACTTCATCTGCCAGTTTGTAGGCTGTAATGCTGATGTTGATAAGGTGAAGAACTCCAAACAGTGATCTCAACATCTGTCAGTTTACATGCTCAGGGACTTGTCTCTGCAGTTACACACAAAGAAAGCTTTCGTTTTGCAGCTACAGTGTCATTTCAGTTGGACTTAAAAGCAGAGCTGATGCAGACAAAGACGAGGTTTACGACCATGGCTGAGACACAAATCCTGTAGCAGGGAAGCAGGAGGCTGAGAGGGAGGGCCAGGTATGCTGCATAATCATAAAGCACTCTGCAATAAACTACAGCCTTCAGTGTTTGTGTGTCATGATGAGGCAGAGTCGGCTTGCACTGTTTGGGTTCTTTTGCATGCTGTTAAATTATCTTCTCTTAAACATCTGAAGGGTATTGGTTGTCGTTTAGTAAGTACGTTTATTGTCAGGATAAATATGACAGAATGTGAGTGTGTATGTTTGTGTTTTGGTCCAATCTCTGGAGAAAAGGACAGGTTGTTTAGATGAACCAACTTCCAAGATGGTGACGTGCGTGCGTGCGTGCGTGCGTGCGTGCGTGCGTGCGTGCGTGCGTGCGTGCGTGCGTGCGTGCGTGCGTGCGTGCGTGCGTCCGTCCCTCCCTCCCTCCCTCTCTTTGTCTCTGTGTCTGTCTGTGTGTGGTGTTTCCACCGGTAATAAGATGACAGACTTGGCGGTGAGCGCGAGTGAAATCCTTGATTTAATTTAAAGGCTCCTCCACTTCAGAGACAGATGGAGAAGGAGGGTGTGCTCTTCTGTTTCAGTGCAGCAGGTTTCAGGGTGAACACAAACGTGTGTTTTTTTTTTTTTTTTAGTGAAAATGTGTTGATTGAGGGGGTTAGTTTGAGCACAAGTTAGTACCTGATGCATCAGTTAATACTTTTCCTTCCCATGTTATTTCTAAAGTCAAAGGTGCAGAGATACCAAAGTAGCAGGAGTCAGCATGTTGGAATGACGGATTCTTACACCACACAGACACAATCAGAAAAGTGTTCAATAACCCAATGGCAGCTGGTTATGTAAATGAAGAGCTCAGTGCAGTCGTATCCCTCAGCTACAGATGAAATCAAAGGCAGGAGACAACCTGCCTGTTTGTGTCAAACTCTCTGAACTCATGCTGAAGTCTGAACACTGAAAGCTCTTCTTTAAAGGTCGGACTGTGATTGGATGAGAGTGCGTGATGACGTGCTTCTCTGCCTGACAGAGACCTTCAGCTTTAGAAACCATTCAAACCATGTACTCTGTTCTGACTGACACAAGGTGAGACCTCATGATGGTCAACGTGTCCCCATGTACAGACGTGTCCAGCTCTTCAGTGAGAAAGCTGACCTGCTGTGCAGACTTTTATATTGTGCCAAACAATGAACCCCCAGTGTTTGCATACTTACAGGGTCTACTTGTGAGTTTTAAAATCCTTTTTTTTTTCTTTTTATTATTATTATTATTATTATTATTTATCAATTTTATTAGCAGGGTCTGGAGACTTGATCATATGCATGTCCTTGTAAGGCTTGCTGGTTGTTCCAAACCTTTAGACTTTAGACTAAGTGCTAATTAATGCACATAAAAACAAATGTTGCACAACAATGTCTGAACATTTTGGATTGCAAACGCTTTCTAGTCGTTCTGAGGTACCTCGCTGAAATGCAGACTAACTGCAAGACAAATTTCAAACCACGTCTGACAATAAAGTTCTATCAATCAGTCGTTTGTATTGAAAGTTTTGCACTTTTAGACTATTTTTCTTTAACAATTTCTCCACTATAATGTGAAAATATCAAAGATATCACAATTGAGGATCCTGTTTAAACAGCCCGTGGACTAATTTGACCAAATACACACACTTAACCTTACAGTTTTTTTAAGATAAAAAATAATTGCATGAAAGATAGGACACCTCCACAGTCAGTACAAAACAGAAGAACCCCATCCGTACAAAAGGTTGAACAAATGATCCATAGCAGGGTTGCATGAGAGTATGTCAGACTGCTTTTCAGGCAACATGTGATGTTCACTGTTCATGGTTTCCCCCCACGGTCAAAATGGACCCCGATCAACTAATAATGAGTATTTGATCGAAGATGAAATCCTTATTATCCTGTCATGTCCCAAGTTGTACCCTCATGCATGAGCAACTATACCGTGCTGAAGCCCACCTCTTCCAACGGTGCCGGGGCCAAAGAAGTGTATTGCACCTGAACGTTCATACTCATCAAACAAACTGGACTTTGGAGGTCGAACTTGCCTTGGCACGGTACAGATTGCCTTGTGTGAGTGCATTCTGATCTGAAAAAGTGACGTAAATTGTTGTTGCCTTGCATCAAATTTAAACCTAATCATAAAAGAGAATCTAAACAATTGTCTGCACCTTTAACTTGTTGTCTTTTTGTACGATGGAGGCTTGTCGACCTTTTATACTGTACAGAACAAACCATGTCAAAGGTCGACTTTTTAACAATTAATTTTTTTAGAAAAAGGGTTTTAGAACGACAGAGTAACTTGGTGCAAAAGCCTCACTTTTTTTTAGAGGTCAGGTTCTGGAAATCCTCCGGCTGTGAGGTGATGGGATTTGCATGAGACAAATTAAAGAGGCACAAAGAGAGACTGAAAAAAGTAAAAGAACAAATCCACAAAGCACTCGTTAATCCCTGTATTTAACCACAATGCTTTCTGTTAAGTGTCTGAGGAATTTCTCAAGTCATCTGTTTATAGAAAGTTTCTCCCTAAAGGATCTGCAGGTCGGGGTTCGTCCTCTAAACCCTAACCCTCTGGGTTGGTGTTATTTTATATATATTTATTTTCTGCTGACATGGAGTCATGATCTCGGCATCAGAACAACAAAAACACGTCGGGTAAGAGGAGATGAAATGGGGACTGAGAATTTAAAGCAGGAGGATTTGGGAAGGGATGATGACGGAGGGGTTTTAGTCCCGATCCTTGAGCAGGATTTACAGGGTGGATATTTTTTGTATTTTGGGGAGTCCGTATGTGCATGGCAGACAGCTTCAGGGAGTTAGCCGTCTGTCTGCAAAGAGGAGGAGCCGTTCAGACCGGCAGTGACTGGACTGAACTCTGCTGGGTCGGTCTGTTGAACTGGCACTCAAACACAGGATGCAGTTTGTAGCATGCTCCTTTTGTGACACACCATTACCCAAATGTATAAAAAGAACATAAACAAGTGGCTCAGAAGAGGTGCGACAGACCTCCTGCGTCGACCTTATGCAAGAGGAGCTGAACCCGAGTGTGAGCTTACCGTTTCAAACTGAGGTGTGGAGGTTTAAAGCATCGTTAAACTCTGCTGATCCCTCTCAGAGCACTCGGAGAGTCTTTTGTTTTGTCCCTGTCATCAGGCTAATGACTGTAATTCCCCCCCCCCCCCCCCCCACCCCCTGCCCATCAGAGAACAAAGGGACTGATGTGAGGGTTTAACCCACAGACACCAGACCCCCAGCCTGCTGCTCAGGCTCACTACCTGCTCCTGCAGTCAAAGGAGCGCCCATGAAAACAAATCTGTCCCATAAATACAGATAAATGATATGAGCAATAAATATGATGTAACTTTAAAGGTAATTATGAGAATAAAGAAGTGTTGAAATACAAAAGATCTACATGATGTTTTGACCACAGCAGCACCAACATACCCACTTCTTCTAAATCCCCTCTGATTCAAACCATTCATTGACAGTATTCAATCGTACGCTGCAATTTCTTTCCTAGGATGGTGAAGGGATGACTCTCCCTACTCTGTCTCTAATTGGCTAATACGCGCTGACTAAAGATGCAGGAGGAGTTTAACATGTCAGTGTTTATCCTCTGCTGGACGGCACAGTTGAAAACAAACATTTATGGGAAAAAATGAAGAAGTATACTCACTTCTTTAGGCACCACTACACCTGACTCCATCCTCAAGTCAAGATTTGAATAGCCGGTAAGCTCAGTATGTGATAGCACTGAACATAACTAACTACGTGACCCTGGAAAAAAGCAGCATGAATGAAATGTTTTTCTATCCTCCCAATGTAGTATTAAAATACTAATTTGCATTGATAGCCTGTCTCAATCTGCAGGTACTGTCAGCCTCTGATGATGCCACTAGATGGCAGTATTGCTACTCAATATCATTCTACATTTATTCTTCTGTTTATATTTTATTAACATATTTAGGGGGTTTCAAAAATTGCACCAGTACCTGGACAGTGGCCCAGGTGATGCTTTAGTGTTGTTATGGTGTCAGCAGGGCTGCTCTCACTATGCATTCATTGAGCAGCTCTCTCTCACCCCATGACAAGGAAGATTGAGTTGGGAGTGGCTTGTGGATTTATATGAATGTTTGGTCAGACGGTCTTCACTTACGGTGCAGGAGAGAAAATGCATTTCATGCTCTTGGATCCCAAATGTGGTTTAATGTTGTATTTTAAAGTGTGCAGGGTGCTGTGTGAATTAGAAACCAAAGAAAAACATCAGCACCCTGAATATGTGCTGCTTAACCATAATGCATTGCGGCATAACATTTTGAATACAGCTCTCAGGATTGTCCAGGGCTGTAAGAATGATAACTCTGTCCATTTGTTTTCATGAGCATTAACTATTTCACTTCATAAGACTCATTTAAATGGAAATACATACAAAAATTGGCATTATGATTTATTTTGTATATATGTTTCTCTTTCTCTCCTCTAGGTGGCTCTGCTGGGTTTGGACCTTTTATCTGCCTTAGTGACGCGGTTACAAGAGAAATTCAGGACCCAGGTGGGCACAGGTAAGATTCAGATTCACCTTTGTAGCGTATGTGTTAAAATCTCTACATTGATCATATGATTGATCTTAAATTGTTCTTGTTTATCATAATCTTCATCTGTTTTTAGTTATATGTTTAGTACCGTCTGAGGTTGTGTCTCTGTCTCGTGGTGTAAGATTGTTATTCAGAGCAACCCCAAAAATCTCCTCTCCTCTCTCTATTCTTGTTTTTCTTCTTCTTCTTCTCCTCCCTCTCCTTCTCTTCAGTTTGAAAAAAAAAGGATGCTAATGTCCTCCTGGGTGTGTCTGTCCTCATTACCACCTTTTGTTGTCGGGCGTCCTCTGCTCTCACACCTTTCTCAACTCACTTTTAAAAAATGCATTAGCTGCTCTGCGTTCAGATTCCTCCCTTTTGATGAATGTCTGCGAGTTTAGCCAAACAAAAGACAAATCTGGAATTAATGATTCTTATAGTTTCAATGTTGTTTTGTTTGTCTGTCTGTGATATTGGCACCACAACGACTTAGATACAACTCTTCCTAAAAGTTTCCCCTCCACTATTTCTGTCCTCTCCTCCTGCCTCTGTCTCTCAGTTCTGCCCAGCCTTATCGATCGATTGGGAGATTCAAAAGACCAAGTGCGAGATCAAGACCAAACAGTGCTGCTTAAGATCATGGAACAAGCTGCCAGCCCGCAGGTACAAAACACACACACACACAGAGCAGCTTCTCTGAGAGCGCATGTTTTCCAACAGTTACACAACCCTGATTCACATTGATAACATTTATAAACAGATTAATCAAGCTGAAAATATCTTTTTTATTTGTAAAGAAAACATTTCTTTGAAACTCAACCTTTTTCAGTTTCATAAAACTCCAAGCTGTTGCATTTATTCTCAATCTATTGTGTTTCCTGAGGTAAGAGGTGACATAAAAAAAAAAAGACGCGGAAGTAGTGGACGAAGCATCAGAGTCTGCTATACGACGCTATAATGAGAATATTTACCTTTATATCAATGCTACATGTAGTTAGATGGAATCACAATATCAACAGAAGAGCGGAGGACAGCATACTGGAGAACAGAAAATGTAATGCAGCCGTTTAATTACATGCACAGAGATCGTAGCAGGCATGCGCAGACAGTCAATGCACTCACTCCAGTCACAGGATATAAACATCACTCCCCCTCCTATTGGCTCGAGGTGAATTCTCCTGATAATATCCTGCTGCGTTCTCACATCAGCTCACTCGGACTTATATTAGTGGTCTGGGAGGAGAAACTCCGAGTGAAGTCTGAGCAAAAAATTCATCTGTTTGTGTTCACACATAAAGCTCCTCCTGGAAATATCTGGAGTTCTTCAGGAGTTTTCTGCAAGTGTGAAAGCCCTATATATGAACAGCCAGGTCAGGAGAATATCCGGAGCAGTCCTCCTGAAATCATCTAGATGTTTTCAGGAGTGTATATGTGGAAACAGCTTTAGTGTGATTTTCTCCCTGGCGTTCATAGCGTGCCTTTCGTGCAGTAATCAATGCACAGCAGAATCAAACTTAGGAAGCTTAACATAGTTTGCAGCCCTGGAAAGTTATTAGTGCAGCAGTGACTCACAACAACAATGTTTATACTGTTCTGTTTGGTTGTTGTTGCTGCTTACAGTACGTGTGGGACCGAATGCTGGGAGGCTTCAAACACAAGAACAACAGGACCAGAGAAGGAGTGTGCCTTTGCCTCATCGCCACGCTGAGCACGTGAGTTAACAAACTCCATCCCATTCAGTTAAAATGGTTAAAGTGGGACGGACAGAAGGGAATCTCCATTTAGAGTTAGCCGACATTTTTTCCCGATAACGTTTTGGTACCGGCACATGGCCAGGATTTGTGCGCAGTTTAAACTGTCCAACTGCTAAAGCGACGCCATTGTTTCTAGGAATGACTTTGTGATTTTGTGAAGTATGATGTGTATTAATAACCGGACTGGCTACAGATGTTTTTTTACAAGCTTGTAATGATCTCCTCTAGTGAATCTGTTTTCTTTGTGCTGATTCGTTTCCCTTCTTGTATTTCAGATACGGAGCTCAAGGCCTGACCCTCAGTAAAATAGTTCCCCACATATGTAACCTCCTGGGGGACCCGACGAGTCAGGTAGGTCCAGTCCATGACTCTTCAGGCTTCAGAAAAAAGATACTGCATAGAATTACGACATTTTTAAGTGAAGAGAATAGTTTTTTATTTCATCGTTTATGACATTATTAGGAGAATTACTGGTTGCAGCCTTATACAGAGTTTGGGGGCACTGGTAGTGTAGTGGTTGGTGTGCACGGCCCATGTACTGAGGCTGTGGTCCCCGAGGCAGAAAGCCCGGGTTGAGTCTGACCTTTGGCTCCTTTCCTGCATATTATTCTCCACTCTCTCTCTCTCCCTGATTACTGACTCGATCCTCTTTCCTATCTCTGACCTAAGGCATAAAAAGCCCAAAAAGAAACCCTAAGACAGCTGTTATACGCTGTAAATACATTCACCTTTTTCACACACGCGCTCTTGATATTGTCTTGATAATTTCCCGATATTCTCAGGAACTTGTCCTTCAAACATGCAGCATGTTTCACACAAGTGGGGGTGAAGCGGGGTGAAAGAGGCAGCCATTTGTGTTAACACATGCTTCTCAAATGTTGGGACATTTTCAGAAGTGCTGTGCATGTGTGAAAGACGCTCAAATGATTCACTGTTGATAAAATGATGAGTCTATTTTTTCCAAAAATGTCAGGGTTTTTGATTTGTTAGAAGTGTTGCCTTTGAGAAAACATTTGACCTCCCAGCACACGGAGGGTCACTTGTCTAACACGGCCTTAATTGGTTTATTTTGTGTGTGTGTGTGTGTGTGTGTGTACTGTTTGTTTTACACACATATTGTGTTGATTCAGAACTATTAAACACACCAACATCTCACAACGACACACAAACAAACTCAAGGCAACAAATGTGCAGGGAATAGATTCGAGGAAAGGCAACAAATGTGTAGTGAAGCCATCACTGACTCGTTGTGTCTTCAGGTACGTGATGGTGCAATGAGCTGCTTGGTGGAGATCTACAGACACGTGGGTGAGAGGGTGAGGATGGATCTCAGCAAAAAGGGCCTTCCACAGTCACGGTAAGAAGCCTCAAACCTGTCGCTGTTTACCTCATTATTTGTGCACTCCTCCTTTTATCACATCTCACTCAGTGACTCATTAAAATCCTGCACACAGTATCCATCAGTCAGGCGGCGTTATATCAGTGAGTGGATGTTCCTTTCCTCACGTCTAGTCCAGACACAAAGAGGTTATACCTGTAGGCCTCAACAATCCTTCTCCCCCTTGTGGCAGGAAAACAAAACTGCATTTTCAGAGCATTGATCAACCATAGGAGATTTACACTCACTGTGTGGTTTATTTTTTCCAACTGGATAAATTAAAGTAATTCATCTAATAATTAGTAGATACATATTAAGTTATTGGACAGCAGATAGGTGCATAAATGAGCAGTTATAGCACAGTAAATAAATGGATAATAATTAATGGTAAATGGACTTGAGCTTGTATATTACACACCTGCACATTCACACACTGATGGTAGAGGCTGCTGTGTAGTGAGACCATCAGAAGTTATTAATCCATTCATACGCCTCCGACGAAGCAGTGGGAGCAACGTGGGGTTAAGTGTCTTGCCCAAGGACACATCAGACATGTGGCTGCAGGAGCTGGGGATTAAGCCCCCCGACCTTCAGGTTGAGAGACGACCGACTCTACCACTGAGCCACAGCCGCCTCTAACACTCACACAATGAACTGAATGTATAGTTTTGATAACACACAACACAGATATAGTTAGTTATAGTTTTTGTAAAGCTTCATTTATATGTCTTTAACGATCTGTTTTGTGTTATTTCGAACTCCTGCACTGGTCTCTCCCACTGTTCGCTCTCTCTCTCTCTGTCTGTCTGTCTGTCTGTCTGTCTGTCTGTCTGTCTCTCTCTCTCTTTCATTTCTGGCCTTTGTGCCAGTTTGTCATCGTTGTGGCAGATTTGGATGCCGTCTATTTTGGTCTTGGCTCTTCCTGCTGCACACAGCAGAGGGAGAACTTCTCACCCATAAAGTGATGGATGATGCAGTCAACATCTCCATCACTCATTCTGCTTTAATCCCCCCCCCCCCCCCCCCTTTTTTTTTATATGATCTTTTGCATACTTATCTGCACATGTTTGCAGGACTCTTATTCCTTCCTTCTGTTTGTTTTCTGTACTTACAGGTTGAATGTAATCTTCAGTAAATTTGATGAAGTCCAAAGATCTGGGAACATGATCCCCTCCTCTGGCTCAGGTAAGTGTTCCAGTTTTTGTTATTGACTTGAGGTATCCAGATGGCTCTTTGACTTTTTGCTGTGCCCCTAATAACAACGTACATCCACAGTTTGAATGCAAACATTGACGACATAGTTAGAAACGGTCTTTTGGTGCTAAAGTGTTGTTCTCGTCTCCTTGGTCGCATCTTTGTTTTGGTTGTCCTGCTCCCCGCTGACATCCAGCACGGTGGGAAATGAGGACGGGCAGATGCTCTGTGAATATCAGCACTGTTTTAGTGTCTGCATAATGTGGTATTAAATGAGGGCAGTTTGTGGGTCTGCAGCAGATCACTGTTTGTTTTCTAATTTGGTGCATTGAATCATTTAAAGGGGAGGAAATAGCAAGCTTCTTCATGTTTATTTTTTTGCTTTATTTGCTTTATCAGCTGTATCACAACTCTTGAGTCCTTCACATGTCTCTAACGTGTCGCAGCTTCCTCCGTGTTTTATTTTCCATTTTGTTTGTGTGTGTGTGTGAGGAGACAGAAAGGAGGAGGAGGAGGAGAAGGAGGAGGCGCTCAGTCCAGACGGACAGCCTGGGGTTAGCAGGGATGAGAATTCTCCACAGGAGGTGGACATGCAGAGCGGCTTTCAGATGTCCCTTCCTTGAGCCAAAGACCAAAACAGACGTCCAGAGACCTCCCTCTGGGCTGATTGAATTTATCAAAGTAGACATAAAAACAGAGAAAAACAAAAATTACTTCAACTTTACCCAACAATCATTCCAGCTCTCTAGAAGCCTTTGGGGCTGGTCACACTGTCTAAATTGCATGTATATAGGGCGTCGGTGGCTTAGTGGTTAGTTTGTGTGCCCCATGTACAGAAGCTTAAGTCCTCAAAGCGGGCAGCCCAGGTTAGGTTAGGGACCTGTGGCTCTTTTGCTCCCTCTCTCTTCCCCCCTGAACTCTATCCACTGTAAAGACTCCTCTGGTAAATGAGTTAACTGGTCAAATATAATCTTGATAAATACTGCGCCACAGGAGGAAAAGTACTTTGACCCCTAAGAATGCAGATGTCCGCTCTTTTGATTTGTCCACATGTGAGTGTTTTTGTTTTGTTAGTGGAGTTGTGACCTCTGTGCAGGTTGAGTTCGCTCTGACGCCCTCACTGCTGACTCCGTCCTATTACAGCTGACTACATCCACAGAGCATTCTCAGTCCAGGGACGACAGCTGAGTCAAGGAGAAAACACTCAGACAGAGCTCAGCGTTTCATAACAGTCTGCGACATCTCCCTGCAGCTGCAGCGCTCGCAAACATTTCACAGGCGGAGTTTAACGGATGAAACGGCTTAATTCAATCTCACTGTTCAGGGATAGTTGCTCACCCTCTAGAGGAGGATGTTAGCTTTTCTGTCTTTCTGTTGGCACTCCTAACGGCGTTGTCAATTTTATTTTAAACTGAAGTACAAAAAAACAAAACAAATTTTCATAAATAGGACTTATCTGAGGAAAACTCTCATGCAGCTGTTTCCTGCTCTTTTAATCCTCGTTTGATTTTGCAAGGATGTTTTGATCTGACCATGGACGGCTGCCTTCCACACCAGCATCAAAAGAGACCTGCACAAGTTAACACAGTACAAGTTCATGTGTACGGAGAGTACAGTACTCAGGTTGATGTGGCTCTTCATGGCTGACTTTATTGCACAGTAGGTCATTCCTGCAGTTAAGGGTCAATCGTACTTAAGCACGGTACGGGACAACTGGGCCTAGTGTGAGTGCGACTTAAGTTAAACAGTAAAAACAGGTGCATTTGTAACTTCACAGGAACTGGTAGCAAAGGATCTTGGGAGTTTTTGTGTTTGCTGCAAAACAACCACGACTGCAGAATAAAACAAAAAGCAAAATCAGCAAAGAGACGAGTCACTTGAATCTATTTGACATGGCCAAGGAAGACATCCCGTTCATGGATTAAGAAACATTTATTGAACTGATCTGATGAATTTAACAACACAAACGTAAACAGGTTGAAGACTTCTTTCCTCACTCTCTGATGTTTCTTCTACACCTCAGAATCAGTCAACCAATCGATCAATCTTTATTTGTATAACGCCAATTCATAACACACTTTACAAAGAGCAGGTAAAAGACCTGACCCTGATCCATCATGAGCACTAAGCAACATTTAGCAAAGTTACAGTGGCAAAAAGAAACTTCCTTTAAGAGGCAGAAATCTTAAATCTTAATCTTAAAACATGAATCACTGTAGCATTTATTCAGTCATTACATAAGTGATCATTTCATATTCATCATGATAAGCAGCTCCAATCCTCACAGGCTCCACTCATCTCGTTCACAGCCGCACTGAAGTTAACCTCTTGAATCTACATGACGTATTTATTAAGCACAGTTTGTCTCAGAGCTGTGAAGAGAGGGTGAGCTGCTCTGATCAACAGAGCCTCATTTCAGTGTGACGGGTGTGCTAAACAAACTGAGAGAGAGACCATGAGAAGTAAAGGTAACGCCTTGTATGAAAACAAGGAAAAAGCAACAATATGAGGGAAATAAAATGTAATCAAAGCAACATTATCTACGAACAACACAGCAAAACTTCACTTACCAAAAGTACTAAATACAAAACAATATATTTTCATCCCAAGAAAGAAAGAAAATATTGTCTCGATTCAACACATTTCATCCATTTTATATCTGAGCCGTAAATTAGTAAAATAAATCTGCACAGAACACCTTTTTTATTACACAAAAACACAAACAAAGAGACTCATTTACAAGTTTCTATTGCATCTCGTTTGTGATTCTCATGCAGATCTTCTCATGAGAGAGCTCAAGGGAGAGGGGGCGACTTTTTCGACCACACAGTCGAGGAGGGAAAGAGGGAGAGAGCAGAAGAGACAGAGGAGGAGATAGAAGAGAGGGACGGAGGGATGACAAGCAAAACAAAGCAGCCATTTCTGAGGCTGCACTTGGATGTAAACAGTGGGAGAGAGATATAGAGCAGAGACTAGAGAGATAGAGAGCGAGGAGGGGGGGGGGCAGAGCGATCAGCTGCGCAGCAGTATTCCTCTCTGTTTTCAGTGCTGAGGGCGTCTTTGCACCATGACAGCTGGAGAAGGTAAGAGCAGGTTTTTCTCAGATATTCTACAGATTTGAGTGGCGCAGAGATTATTCATCAGCCTAGGAGCAATGCTTGTTAGTGCACGTGGCCTGATGATCATGCATTAGGGAGAAATAACATTTTTTACTCTGTTATGTAATCTTGTTCTGCACTATTTCCCCCCCAGCTGTACTCTGTACTCTCATTGATACCCCCAGTCTGTATCTTTCTCTGAAGTGTCTCTGTCCCGTGCAGCTGCAGTGTTTCCAGCACATGACTGTCTCCTCTTGTTTATCTCCTCTGTTGAAACAGTCTCGCTTTAGGATGCACAGACGCAGCTCATGTTTACTGACACAGAAAGTGATTCCTTACCTTTTTTACCTGAATGGGCTGACACCCAATACATTGTGCTCCCTACTGCGTGGATTATTCTTCAGTGGGTCAATCCAGATTTTAACTCCTGCACTGATTTGGCAAAGACTAACTTTCCAGAAATGTAACTTCACATTGCAGAAAGGAGGATGGGAATGACTGTGATTGGTCTGCTTGTTATCAGTACAACTGTCATGACGCTGGTTTGAAGAAACTTGCCCTGCCATAATTTACTGTCAGCTCACGATATGCGTCATCTAACATTCTGGTACTCGTCCTCAAAAAGACCATGATTACGTTTATTAACACTATCCATCTTGTGTTTACTTGTGAGATCGAGCTATTGCTGTTGCATTTTTTAAAAGACTAAAACAAGTCATTTTGAACCTCTCTTTTCAGCTCTTTGGTCCTTTCTGGACTCCTAATGGAAAATCAGAAATGGCTTTTGCAGTATCAGTTCATCATAAATCTACTGAGAACATTTTATAACTTTTTGTTTGGTCATGAAGTCCTAAAAATAAGAGTAGAAAGAATAAGGTTATAAAACACCAGTAATGTCCTTTATAGTGTTTGTCATGCTGTACGCCACTGTCTTTAGGTTTCCTTTAGGTGTTTGTGCGTCTGTACGGGGTTATATAAAGCACATCAATGCATAATGCAAACAGAAGCTTCAAATAGAGGCGGTATTTGTATTTATTTATTTATAACCAGAGAGGACGCCGCTGACCAGCAGTCACGGCTCAAAAAAAAATTGCTCGCCAATCAGCCCATCAGCCGATAGGTTCTCAGTTTCTTCCACACAATTACAGAACGCCTTTAAGACACGCCCACTCACTCCTTTGTGCTGTTACCGTCAGCTGTAACTTCCTACAGTATGCGCAAGAGGTGGGGGGAGGTGGGCGTCTCTGAATGGTAGACGAGGCCCCCTGGTGGATTCGTATGTTATGGCTTTAACATGTTTGAACAAATAGTTTTAACACTTTACAATCACCATATTTCACATAATAATTTCATAATCAAGCCCCACAATTCTCTCAGTCCACTCGACTCCTCACAGCTTGCTGAGTAGGGTGATGTAGTTTTTATTGAGGTTTGGAGACAAACGCTCGACATACATCACAGATCAGCCAATAGATAAAAATCTTTTAGTGTAGCCGGGTTACAACGTGTAAAAGGGCATACACTATTTCTAACACACTAGGTAGAATTTAAATACTTAGTGCTCAAATGTCGAGATTTGGACCTGAATTGATCAGCAACGTTATAGTCAATTCTCATACCCAGAGGTCAAAGTGGTCTGGGGGTTTAGTTACTCCTTAATGCCCTCAGGCTTCATAATTTTTCTGTGTGTGTGAATCAGTGTCCTCCGTCCAGAAACTTCGAAACCCGAACTGTTCTCCTCGCTCCTCGAACACAAACGATTATTAAGACTCTTCCACATTTGGATCGCTCTGAAGAAGGAGACGTAACATGCTTAGAAAACTGTGAAGGTGGAAATAAGTTCCCGAGATTATTAGACTGTGGAGACCCGTTCCATATGTTAGCTACGCCAGCGGAGTGGCTGCTTGAGCTCTCTCTGTGTGTGTGTGTGTGTGTGTGTGTGTGTGTGTGTGTGTGTGTGCGCTATATTCTTTGAAATGGATGAGCAAGAGAGAGACGAATCGCTGAAGAAAGAACACACACACACACACACACACACACACACACACAGAGTGGATTCTGTGCTTCAGGAGGAGCTTAACGTGTTTTGTTATGCATGTGTGGGTGTGTGTTCTCGTGCATGTGTATCTAGGTTTGGCTGCAGGACCGTGTGGAGGAGGCTCTGGATTTAAAGCTTTAGAGAAAGAGACCTTTCTTATCAAAAGTATTTTTAAACCGTCTTTGTGATACATGTAGATTTTTTATTTTTTTACAAAGCATGAGCATAAATACATATGATAGAAAAGAGTGTATATGTAAACATTAGGGCGACTCAGTTGGTAGAGTCGGTCGTCTCTCAACGGTGGTTCGATCCCCAGCTCCTGCAGCCATGTCCGATGTGTCCTTGGGAAAGAAACTTATTCCTGAATTGCTCCCCCTGCTTCGTCGGCTGTGTATGAATGGATTAGTTACTTCTGATGGTCTCTTTACTCAGCAGCCTCTACCATCAGTGTGTGAATGTGTAGGAGTGACCTGCGGTGTAAAAGAGCTTTGAGGAGTCAGAAGACTAGAAAAAAAATATTCAAGCTCAAGTCCGCTTACCATGAGTACATTCTCTACATAGAAAAGAGTATCTACTTCCAGTAATTCATCCAAAGACAGAAATAAAAGTCTCAAGTTCACTTTTTTAAAATCTGACATCAGTTCATGTTTTCCATCGTGACTCAAAGACATGGCATGTGTTATTCTGACCATGTTGTGAATTCAGTTCATTGTTTCTTTCCATTTAATTATTCATGCTGGAGCTTCAGGCAGTTTTTAGATATCTAAATATGTTTAACTGCTGTTATTCTTAAGATGAAGACATGAAGCGGTTCAAAACAAGCACTTTGTGCGACTCAGTAGAAATACTCGTTGAGAGTAGGTGGGCACTAAAATTCATTGGGAACAGAATATAAGATTTTCAATGTTAGAGTTGTACATGGTTGAGAGAAAATAGACTGTGTGTGTGTGTGTGTGTGTGTGTGTGTGTGTGTGTGTGTGTGTGTGTGTGTGTGTGTGTGTGTGTGTGTGTGTGTGTGTGTGTGTGTGTGCGTGCTACAAAAGAAAAAAAACAGAGAATAAAAGTTGTTCAGCCGACTGAACGAGGCTTTTGTCTTCTTCTACTCTCTGCAAAGTGAAAGGGCCGGCCGCTCCTCTGTCCGAGTGACCCTGAGGATTAAAGGGGGTCTTTGAGGGGCAAAATAACAGACCGCTGTCTGTAGCAGTGGGCACAGGCAGGGGGTGGCTATCTGTGCCAAGAACTGCAATGAATATCTTTTAGAAGCTGCAATAAATCAACTTAATCTGCCAGGTTCAAGAGCACATGTGTTCATTTACACAATAGTTTAATGTATCTGTTAATCTTTATTACTTCATGATGTGTGTTTGATGTGTTTGGAGAATGACAATTTTGAGCGTCGACAGAATAAATCCCCCTAACTGTGATTTTGATACATGCATTTAAGATGTAGCCGTGCAAGTAAAGATTCTATTCACGACGCTAATCTTAGATGGAGCAGGATTAGTTGTGATCATTTGAAGGACAGCCGTCAACAAGTGATGTCTCTGTTTCATCTGTTCATGTGTGTAGTTGATGATAAAGTCTGCGTCGGGACAGCCAGCTCATTGTCTGCAGAAACAACCAGCCAACAACAATAATGTGTTTCTGTTCTGTGTGTGTGTGTGTGTGTGTGCTGTGACAACATCTCTCGTACACTGAATGGCCTTTTCTTCTCACTCCGACTTGTGCAACATTGCATTGCAGAGATCAGCCTTTTATTTTTCCTGTGCGGGCTCGTGTTGCACGATAAGCTGGTGGGAACCTGATATTGTTGTTTTCACATTGTTGTCTGTTATTAAATACAAAGGAGAAGTTGAGGGGGTTTCTCTTTTACAGAAATGTCTGTTTTTATATTTTTATAACTGTTTATTTATTGTGTTAACACAAGTTAAACTTTTTTCACATAAACTGCTTTTTAAAGAAAAGACAAATCATCTTTAGACAAATATGCTTATTTGTCTTTGATGTAAGACCTTTGAAGGTCACATATTATTCAAATTATACTTCACCATGTTTCTCTAAATCTAACATGTGTCTCTAGTCTGTCTACAAACCCCCCCAATTATAAGAAAAGTCCATCCTCTCCGTCTTTTCCGTCTCCGTCAGGTTGTTTGGAGATTTTCCCTTCATGACATCACAAAGGGCAGTAACCCCTCCCCCAGGTGGGTGACACTCCCACAGCTAGGCGTTTGTTCTGCCCTCTGAGTCTGCCTTCTCACCGTAAACAATAGGGCATGGAGAGAGAAAGCCCGAGACACCCAAGCCCTTTCAGAGAGGGGGCGTGGTCAGACACAGCTCATTAACATTTAAAGGTACAGACACAGATACAGCCTGTTCTGAGCAGGGCTGAAATAGAGGCGTTTATAGGCATGATCAAATACAGGATCAGAGTGGAAGAAACTTCACACATGTGTTTTGGGGAGCTCTGAGACTTATTTAAACGGGTTGAAGAGGAGGAATAGACAGAGGAGAATATGTGACCTTTAAAACCATCTGTACTTTAACTCTTTGCAGCTAAATGTTTGTTTTTTATTCATCCAACTTATAATCGGAAGGAGAATTTTATGCACCATCAGCAGCCTCTCTGGTTTGTCAGCAGAACAAGACATCTTTGTTATGACATAAGGCTGATCACCGGTCAGCTGTGTGTTATGTAACCACACAGGCTGCAGGGTAGAACCACAGCCGGCGTGAAGGACAAGACCCCGCAGCCTGGTGGAAAACCTCATCGGTTTGTCCTTGAACTCCAGAGAGTGAACTAAGAGACAAATAGACTGAACTAAAGCATCAAATGAGAGAGTAAATTAGGTCAATCGATCGCAACTTTTTACTCTGTATTTCCTTCCCTCTTAATTTAAGTTTGATTATTTATCCAAGCTAATAAGAGATGCTGACTTAAATCTAATATGTCAATGAGTTATGGAGAGCTGCATGGAAAGAAGAGATTCAATGAAGACTTTAAGGATGTTAAACGGTCGTGTCATACAGAGGAGACCTTTCCTCCGTCTCACCGCTGCTATCAGGCATTACAGAATATCCCTCCCATTATGTAAACCTGTGGTTTAGAAACAGATTACTGGTGACTCTGCAGCTTCAGCAAGCTTGGGTCCTTACTGTGTTGAAATTCAGTGTGTCCTGACACCTAGTGGACATTTAAGGTACAGCAACCTGTATTATCCTTGACGCAGACCTGTCCTTGCTTTGTGTGTGAGGTTATCACAACCACAAACCCCTTTTTAATGTGCTTTTTAAGACAACATGTCCACTTCAATGGTTTTTATTTTTTAGGGATACTACCGAAGATTTTTTTCCGCTGGCCAATCTTTGAAATATAATATGGAGCTTAAACCAAGATCAAAGATTCATTGAAGTGTTTGGTGTTTAAAGGTTTGTGTCAAATCTATGCATCTTTCTATCTCGTCTATAATAAGTTGCAAATGTGACTGCTGTGATGCAAGCCAAATGTTAGACATTGTCTGACTTGTCATATCAATCTATCAATAAATCAATCTGTTTTGAGGACCAATCTGTAGAATGAAATGATAAAGGTACCTTACTATATGATCAGACATTAAGGAAACATGTTATGTTGAAGTGCTGGCTTCTCTGACAACAATGCAGCAGCCAGCATGTCCTCCTTCTAAGTTAAGATTCTGGTCCTGAATGGTTTTTGTTTTGGACCAGAGAAGGTAGGTGGTTTAAAGGCACCCCGTCATGGCTGTTTTTGACACCACCTCGGTTTGAGCGGCAAACTGCAAAACAGAAGATGAACACTGCTGCTGTCACCAGTCACCTAACTGCTGCAGCCTGAATCTGACAAACCTGTGTGACTGTCTGTGTGCACATGTGCTCTTGAACTGCCATATATGTTGCATACAGCTCTAATTGCTCCCCTGACTCTCTGATAAATCACCTCGACATTTTAATGTCAGCCTGATGAGAACAGCCCCTCTGACGGCTGTGATCAATACTTCCTAAGTGTGGCAGGGTGCTGTCCTCTCTGTTTAGGTGCTCCAGCTATTAGCCTTCATGTAGAGGAGGAGATCAGGCAGGCTGAGCTCATATATCTTCTTTAAAGGAAGCATTAGGACTGGATCATTGCCTTATGTGATAGTTCGCCTTAAAGGAAATAAAAGGCAGTTTTCAAAGTGGTCAGTTATTTTTGTTAAAAGGGGAAAACATTAGACTCAATTCCATGACTGGAGCTGCAATTTCCTTCAGTGTAAAATAGGTCCTTGGTTCCTTAATTGGTTCATTGGTTCTGTCTGTTAGTTCCTTGGTTGGCTCATTGGCTCCTTGATTTCTTGGTTGGTTCTTCTTGATTGGCTCATTGGTCCCTCCGTTCAGCTCCTTAGTTGGTCTCTTGGTTCCTTGGATGATTTTTAGTTCCTTGGTTGATTCATTGGTCACATCTTTGTCTAATTGGTTCGTTGGCCCCTTGGTTGTTTGATTTCTTGGTCCCTTGGTTCCTTGATTGTTTCCTTGGCGTGTGCCACGGTTGGTTCATTGGTCACTTTGTATGTTCAGTGGATCCTTTGTTGGTTCCTTGTTTGGCTAATTTGTTACTTTGTTCATTCCTTGATTGGCTCACTGGTCCCTCCGTTCAGCTCCTGTTGGTCTGTTGGTTCCTTGGTTGATTTTTAGTTCCTTGTTTGGTTCTTTGGTGGTTTCCTTGGTTGGTTCATTGGTCACTTGGTTGGCTAATTGGTTCCTTTGTTGGATTCTTGGTTCCTTGGTTGATTTTTAGTTTGTTGTTTGGTTCTTTGGTGGGTCCCTTAGTTGATTGATTTCTTTGGTTCCTTGGTTGGTTCCTTTGTTTGTTCGATGGTTGGCTAATTGTTTCCTTGGTTCCCTGGTTGGCCCCTTGGTTGGTGGGTTGGTTCCTTTGTTTGTTCCATGGTTGACTAAATGGTTCCTTTGTTAATAAATGATGAAATCTTTAGCTAAGGTATATTCCCCTTAAAGGTGACTTAGGTAATTAGAAAAGTTAAATTCTTAAATCCTAGTGGTCATTTGGAAACCTCTTTATACTTCGTCACATCTGCAGTAACATCATTGCTGTCTTTTTAGTACGAGTGTGTGATCTCATAGCATCAGACCCCTCCCTCTTTTCACCAAAAGAGTCTCTAGAGTCCAACAGCATCCCTGATGATGCTATTGTGAGCCACACACACACACACACTCGCATATCAACACACACTTTCTGAACTCCAGGAGCAAGGCTTAAGGGATGGTTAGTCTGGCACTTTGTCAGAGCTCAACGTGCTACAGAGGCGCATACAGATCACACACACACCTACCCAAACAACCACACACACAAGCAAGTACGTCCTGTCGCCAGAGATGTGAAAGGGAGAGAGCGTGTTAGAGGGTGCAGCAGAGACATGCTAAGGAAGCTGATGTGCAAGAAAATCTGCTCCAGTAAGAATGACGCCTTTTATCTTTCCTTTTCTCGCTCTATGTTGTCTTCCAGCTCGGCTTTTTATCTTTGTTGTGTTTCCTTCATTAATCTGCTTTCTCTGGCTGTCCGTCTCGACCTTTTTTTGCCTGCAACCTGTTGCCTTTTGTTTCTGTCTGCCATTTGTTTTGTTTTGGTTGTGTCTGTTTCTCTCGGTCTGTAGAGGCAGTTTCTGAGGGAGCTGTATTGCCTGATCACTCTTATATGAATTAATATGACCTGGCTTTGCTCATGAGAACAATGTTTGTACGGCTAAGAGGCGAGGCTTTATTCCTTAACAATGGCTTATTGTAAGTCAGGTCACGTCAATTGAAGTTCTATATTTAGAGATTTTATAGGAGATGTATGGACCCAAAGTGCTTTAGAATCAATTGATAACTAAAACATACATTGGGGAAAGAAGATGAAAACTTAAAGATAGGAAAAGCAGTTAAGAAGTAATTGCTGTCAAAGGGTATTAAGATAAAAAGCTAATTTTTATTAAAGAAGGAAAGTATTTCGGGTTAAATTATCTATTTTATAAACGGATTGAGAAAGGAATTGTTTATAATATCTCTTAAAGAGACAGTGACCTATAAGCTGCAAACATTCCCATTATCATTCTGCCTGAGCTGAACGCAGCCACCCAGCTCCGTCATATCTGCCCCGGGCTAATCCCTCGTGTGAGTGGTCACGTTGGGCAGGTGACGAGGATGGTGGGGGGGTTTCATACATCCATGCAGGGCTGCCAAACCAGATTAGAGTCAGATGGATGGATAGATAAAGGCTGAATGGATACATAGAAACAAGCTGACAGATTGACCATGTTGCATTAGAGGTCATACGATGCAGAGATGACTCAGGGGCGATGAAGAGAAGAGAATGATGAAGCATTTAACCTCTGAGGGGAGTGATGCGACTCTGAATGATGACCAGATAATGATTTATTGATCCTGATGGGAAATATCTCCTAACATCGACAACAAGGGAATAACATTAACTCTTCACAGAATATGAAATGTAATGCTTTAATCAAAGACATCACGCATTTGTATTCTTCTGCCTCTGTCGTTGCAGATAAGAACTTTGAGGATGAAGACTCTGTGGATGGAGGCCGGTCCTCCTCTTCTTCTTCGTCCAAAGCGCCCCCCAGTGGCAGGAAGCCTGTAATGACCTCTGTTAGGAGACCCAGCTCAGCCACAGCTAAGCCTTCAGGTGAGGGAGGCTATCATTTTAACAAAGATCATACTTTAAGAAAAAGTGAAAGTGCTGCTTTAAACTCAGGAACAATATTTCTTTGTCACAGCTAAAGAAGCTGCTGCCGGTGCTGTTGACGAAGAGGATTTCATCAAAGCCTTTGAAGACGTTCCCTCAATCCAGGTAAGCAAAGTGAAGTTTGGTTTGGTTTTGAAGAAGGTGAAAAATACCTCACGCGAAGCAAAATTAGAGGGAAAGTATTAAACAAAGATAAGGACATGGATTTAAACACACACAGTGGACTTGAGCATGAACCGTCATATAAGACCTCAAAGAAACTGCTTTGTTTTTGTATTGTATTTATTTGACCTGGGCCCTGTTTTGAAGTATTTTGGAGACTTACATATACAGTTAGTTTTTGGAAGCTGATTGTTTCATGTCTCAGACAGGTGCTCAAACAGGCCGTGTGGAGATTTTTCCTTCTGTGTTGTGTCGCCATGACAATAAGAGTTTGAAATGACGCATTCTATATTGCTGAGGTGTAGAATGTTGCTAATTGTGATGTCACAGTCTCTTATAAAATCTGTTCCGAAGGCTGCAGCTTCTACCCTGTTGGTCTACTTCAGAGTTTGTGGGTTGAAGAGAGTGGTGAGAGATAGTCGTGAGTTATAGTTGTTAGAGAAGGTGTTGAATTCAAAGTGTTTAGAAAGTATTTTATCAGTGTTCTGTGGTGCGATCTCTTTCTGTATTGTATACAGAAACTGGTTGATATGGAGTTCACTGAGGAAAGTAGAGGAATCTACAAAGCAATCGAAGGCTTGTTCGACACACCGATTTACAAACATGCCAAGCAGTTCTGCTGGCACGTTCAGGCCTTCAGAGGGAAAGTCGCAGTAGTGGCTGAACTTTTAAATCTTCAACGGAAGAACCAGCTCCCTTCTGAGGTGACTGTTGATGCCATCACTGACCTGCTGGTGGAAGAGAGCAGGAAGTCCCTGAGAGCGAAGCTCTGCCAGTATGAAATGGAGGATTTTGCTGAAGAGGAGGTGAAGCCTCTGCTCAAGCTGGTGTGGGAGGTCAACACCAACATGCAGAAAAGAGATGTGGAGTTTCAGGCAAAGAGACTTCTCGACTCTCCAGAAGACATCCCTCCCTGCTACAAAAATCCCAAGATCCTCAACCTGGCGCACCAGTATGCCAGGGTCCTGGTGGAGCAGCTTCAGGAGGCTCCCTCTACCAAACTGCTGAGCCCAGCGGAGGTGGTACTGGACTTGGTGCCCAAAGTCCTGCAAGGCTTCTGGGTGCCAAAAAAAACCACACCCAGTGTCATGCCATCCCAGAAACTAAGTGAAATGGCTGTTAGCATCACCAAATCTGTTTTGGATGGAGTCTCCGCTTCACTGCCTACCATGCTACATCAGGTCACCTTCCCTAGTTCTTTGAGAGACAACATTGTCCTCTCCATTGAGGGGAAGGTGAGGCAAATGTACCCTTCAGATACTCTGAGGAGGAAGCTGCACAGCTTTGAAGCAGAGGTTTTGCAGATCATCACCAGGACGACAGTGGAGCACATCTCTATGTTTTTTGAGTCCCAGACTCAATCAGACATGTCCACTGATGAACCTGCAGCCGTCACTTCTGTCCAGGGCTCATTGAATCTGTGCCAGTCTACTCAAAGCCGAGCTCCACCTGTATCCCTGCCAGCGGAAGCTTACATCACAGCTTCAGTGCTGGAGGGTGAACCAAACTCTGCTTCAACGCAGTGTCCACTACCTCATTTTACCCCGCCAGCTGAACCTCCTGTGATGGTTTCAGTCATGGGGAGTGATGATGCGGATGAGCAGCCAAACCAGAACCGGCCTAAACCAAATATGGTGCCTTCTCCACCACGTCTTACCGCTGATTGTGATAAACCTTCAACCTTCAGTCAGGATTTTCAAGAAGAACCAGACTCAGCTTTGACGCAGTCGCCACCACCTCCTGATGCCCTGCCAGCTGAACCTTCAGTCATGGTTTCAGTCCTGGGGGGTGAGGTTGTGGTGGATAAGCAGCCAAGCCAAGAAGTGAAACCTGTAAAGTTGCCAGCTCCACCACTTCTTTCAGGTAAACCTGATGAACCTTTGACCTTCAGTCAGGCTAAAATACCAGAAGAGCCTTTCCAAGACCAAGAACCAGACTCTGCTACAACAATGCAGTCACCACTACCTCCTGATGTCCCGCCAGCTGAACCTTCAGCCATGGTTTCAGTTCTGGGGGGTGTAGTTTGGAATTGGCAGCCCAGCCAAGAAACCGCTTCTTTGCCTGCTCCCCCACCAAATAAAACTGGTGCTGATGAAACCTCTGCTGTCACCCATGCCATGGAAGAAGAGCCTTCACCAGTCTCTCCTGAGGTCCAAACTGCACATACGCCTGTAACCCTGCAAGCTGAGCCTCTATACACGGTCTCAGGCCCGGGGGGTGAAGTGATAACAAAGCAGCCTAGCAGAATACCAGGTCTCCAGATCTCTCATGATGTGGTGCAGGCTGAGGTCCCTGAGGCTGGAATCGGAGGTTTCTTCGGATGGTTTGGGAAGGCGATCTACTGCTGCATCAAGCCTGAAAAAAGAGACTGAGGATTCTTCAGTTTGACTATGACAGTCATTATTTAAGAAAATAAATGTTACTGTCAACATAAAAAATCATTGTTTAATTGCAGTTATTTAGCATCAACCAGTTTCATTTGAAGATGAAGAGATCCTCTGACAGAATCTAGATGGTGATTTTAGTTCTTGGTCCTTTATGACAGTGTAACTTGTAGGTTATGTCAGAGCTAGAGATGTAAGACAGCGGTTTAAAGCAGTATGTTTTTATGTAAACATATTCAGACAGGCAGAAATAATGTCAGATTCTAACGATATATAACACACAGTGGTTGCCCTGCAGCCCTTTTAAGTGGAAACAAATAGTTTGTGTAAAAGTTAAGTTCACCAATGATGCATATCTCCATTTTAAAACTCACTTTGTTACAATGCTGGAAGCTCATTCTAAACGCGGGCAAAGTTTCAGATCATGATGTAAACATATGCTGGAGTTATGGCAGGATAAGTCTGCAGAGGGCGCTAAACAGCTTGTTCTGCTGAACACACTTCAAGCCTCCACCTAGGCAGGTGGAGCCGTTTTCATTGGCGTTCTACCAGCAAACGAGCAGCCCTCCCTAAGCAGCTGTGCAGCGTTCTGCCCCTCCTGGAAGGCTTCCAGCGAGCTGGCCAATGAGAGGACAGTGGGTACCTGTGGAGGGAGACGTTAAAGAGACAGCAGCTGAAAGAACCGTTTCAGACAGAGGCTGAAATAAGGGTTTTTTACAGACAGCAGTATCAGATAAATAAGTTTTTTTTTTAGCTGCATGTTATGCAAAGCTACTCCATAGATTTCACAGATTGACATCATGCAAAGTGAAAATGAGTTTAATATGAGGTCAGTTCCAATGTCTTTTCAGGATCATTTTAAAATCAAAGATTAAACGTTCTTTTTCTTACAACATGAAACAATGACGAGGGGGTGGACGTACATCATCAACCTTTTTCAGTGTCTGAAAATTGTCCCCAGGCTGAGTTTGACTCAACAAGCTCTGTGGTTCAATGTTTGGGAGGCCTGATGGGGTTTGGAAGGATCAACCCCAGGGGTCAGAAAGGTGGAAAGGTGTTGAAAGAGAGAGATTCGGGGCGCTGGTGGCGCAGTGGTTAGAGCGTGCGCCCCATGTATGGAGGCTGTAGTCCTCCATGCGGGCGGCCTAGGTTTGAATCCGACCCGTGGCTTCTTTCCCGCATGTCATTCCCTAATCTCTCTCTCTCCCT